>NC_084595.1:202500-220000 GCF_033807715.1 Cololabis saira | reverse complement strand
TGTTTTTTGTGTTTTTGGTCCAATATGGCTCTTTCTATCTTTTGGGTTGCCGACCCCTGTTCCAGCACGTCATGAGGCGTCTACGTATATATGTCTATGGTTAGAAGGTTAGCAGGTGAACAGGTGATCATGTTAGCAGGAGTGCAGGGTCACCTGGTGCGTCAGGCTGGCCTCCTCCTTGTGCTTCTGCAGCGACACCATGTACGTCTGCAGCTCCTCCTGCTTCTCCTGCTGCTGCTGCGTTAGGTCCTCCACCTGCTCCGCTAGCTCAGTACCTAGCTCCACCACCGCCGCCGCCTGTTCCTCCCAGTCCGCTAGCGTCTGCACGCCGGCGGACTGAGACTGAGACCCGCCGTCCGTCTGCACGGCCTGCACCTTCATCACCGGCTCTGGGGGACAGGGAGACACGGGATTGGTCGACACGGCTGAGGGGGAGGGGCTAACGGCTGTCAATCAATCACGATAGTAACGGATCTAATGGTTGATATAAACTAAAGTATTTCTGAGCCTAATAATAAAAAAAATGAAAAATAAATATAAAAAATCTAAATATAAATATAAAAAAGTAAAATAAATTAAATATTTTATATATATATATTAATAAAATATATATGATATATTATATGATCATTATACATTAAAAATGCATATATATATATATTTATATATGCATTAGGTTTTTACCAACATGGTGTTAACCCTTAATATATATGCAGACAAGTTAGAAAGTTAAAAAAAAAGGTATTTCTGAGCCCAATAATGAAAATAATTAAAGCTGCAAGCAGCGATGAACGGGCCCTCGCACTCACGGCCACCGCCCCCATAAGCATATCAGAAATGACACCACCCACGACTCTCTATGTCAAACCATTCAAATGTTGTATCAATCAAAAGAAGGGGCGGGGCAAATTTTTTCACCATTTATGGTCAAGGACTCAATACCGAGTCCCATGACACCACCTAGGACTCTTTATGTCAAACCATTCAAAAGTTATGGCAGAGAAAAGTATTCTAGGGGGCGCTGTTGAGCCGTTAGGCCACGCCCATTAATGCAAACCATGAAATATCAAATTTATCACCAGGCCTGGCTTGCATGCAAAATTTGGTGACTTTTGGAGAACTATCAAATATGGACCAATCAGATGAACGGGGGGCTCGCTTTTTGGCGTCTAGCGTCGCCACGGTAACACTTTTGAAAGAGAAAAGTAATGTGCGTTGTCGCAGGATGGAGACGCACATTTTGATGTATAACACACCTGGGTGCACGTTACGGTTCGGGCCGTATTAACTGCCGAAGGAATGGCATAAATTGCGCGAAAATTACGCGATTAATTCAAAATGTTCAAAATGGACGACTTCCTGTTGGGTTTGGGCCATGGCGCCAAGAGACTTTTCTTTAAGTTGCGACATGATACAGGTGTGTACCGATTTTCGTTCATGTACGTCTTGATGCACAAAGTATTCTAGGGGGCGCTGTTGAGCCTTTAGGCCACGCCCATTAATGCAAACCATTACATATAAAAATTTTCGCCAGGCCTGGCTTGGTGCAAAATTTGGTGACTTTTGTGGCACGTTTAGGGGGAAAAAAGGCCCTCATTTCGTCAGAAGAATAAAGAAAGAAGAATAATTCCTACAGATACAATAGGGCCTTCGCACTGTAAGTGCGAAGGCCCTAAATATTTAAAAAAAAAAATATATATATATATATATATATATATATATATATTAATAAATAAATATATGATATATTAAAATGTATAGATCTATATTATATATTAAAAATGCATATATACACACATGTATATTAGGGCTGTGCGATTAATCGATTTTAAATCTAAATCGGATTTATTAATCAAGACGATGTTAAAAAAAGGAAAATCGGAAAATGGATTTTCCTTTTTTGCAGCTGCATTACAGACGGAGCTCGTCTAGTCGTCTTTGTTTGGTCAAGAAAATTGTAAATGTTGTCACTTTACTAAACTCAAGGAGGATTTACAGGATCTTTCAATTGCACTTCATTCCCAATAGGGAAATTTGTTTGCTATTTTTCTTTAAAAATAAAGATAAAATATTTTAAACAATTTATTCCATTGTCTTTTGTAGTTTTACCAAAAAAAAATCGAAATCGAAAATCTGGTTTTCAGAGAAAAAAAGTCGGGATTTTATTTTTGTCCAAAATCGCCCAGCCCTAATATATATACATATAGACATATGTACATATACATATATATATATATATATATATATATATATATATATATATATATATATATATGACATTATATGACATATATGACATTCCAGTCTTTGATACCTGTCATATTTTTGTCTATATAGATAACGAATGTATCTGACATAATAAATATAGTTATTCTCATGGGTAAATATCATATTCATTGTAGTAAGTGGAGGAATAGCAAACCCTCCTTTGATTGTTTTTTTATATATATTATGTCTACTAAGTATACAATCATCCTAACGAGTATTAGGGCCAAACTAAGACAAAAAAAATGGAAATTACGAAAATAAAGTCATAATAATATGAGAATAAAGTCGTAAAATTACCAGAATAAAGTCATAATGTTGCGAGAATAAAGTCGCAATATTAAATATATTATAAATATATAAATAAAACTTCACAAGATGCTCAATATTCCTCATTTTAACACAGGGAGAGTTCTCGTAATTGTACGACTTTATTCTCGAAATATTACGACTTTATTCACATAATATTACGTCTTTATTCTAATAATTTTATGACTTTATTCTCTTCTTCGTAATTTCCATTTTATTTTGTCTTATTTTGGCTCTAATACTCTTGTAATAATGAACCTTTGACACCAATAAAAGAAAACAAGCTAATTTATATATATATATATATATATATATATATATATATATATACATATAAAAACCTTAATAAACTGGGTGAAACCCCCGCGCATGCGCCAGAATGTGTGTTTTACCTGCAGACGTGAGTTCAGGTGAAACTCCAGGTGTTAGCTCCTCGTTAGCATCCATGGCTAACCCTGGAAACTGTCCCTGTTTTCTGCCCCCGGGCCTCCCAACCAACAACATCCAGCCGGTACCAGAACGGTCCCGGTTCGGAGCTCCGACCACCGGCTCTAAATGTCCACTTTTACTTTAACTTTTGTCTAAACTTTCGTTTCATCTGAAGCGCTTTCCTGAGGAAACGCACCGTGCGTCGCTGAATGTGATCCGGTGGGAAACAGTTCCGCCGGAACGAAGTTTCCGCCAACAGATCGTTTCCTGGTTGACTCACAGACAGGACTGTCTCAGAAAATTAGAATATTGTGATAAAGTTCTTTGTTTTCAGTAATGCAATTAAAAAAAACAAAAATGTTTGCCGGCAACTCGGCAAAAAGTTGTATTTTAAAAAACTGGAAATCAGAAAACCCCCCAGCACCCAAACAGAGGATCAACAAACTTGGATCATATAGTACTCCAGAAAAAATACTGTATTCCGTTAGAAAAAAACTAGAGACTTTGACCTTATTTGGGGACCTTTTTTGGATTTTTTTGCCTTTATTGAACTAATGATCTGAATTATCGACAATATTAATGAATGTGTTTACACAGGACTTGATTATTTAATTTATTATTCATTTTTGTTCTAGTATTGATAGACATAAGTTCAATAATTTTGAATGATGTAATCTATTGACCATATGAGGGAGGGAAGGGGAGAGGGTGTGCTGTTGTTTTTTATTTTTTTTTTATTTACTTTTTTTTTTTTATTATTATTATTATTATTATTATTATTATTATTATTATTATTAATTTATTTTGGTTTAATTAATGTTATGAAAAGTAAAAAAAGGGGGAAAATATTGATAATTATATTATTGTAAATCTTATTTCTTTTTTTTAATGCCCTCAATAAAGACATCTATACAAAAAAAAAATGTCCTACATTCTGGATTCATTACAAATCAACTGAAATATTGCAAGCCTTTTATTATTTTAATATTGCTGATTATGGTTTAAGATTAAGATTCCCAGAATATTCTAATTTTTTGAGATAGGATATTTGAGTTTTCTTAAACTGTAAGCCATGATCAGCAATATTAAAATAATAAAAGGCTTGTAATATTTCAGTTGATTGTAATGAATCCAGAATGTATGACATTTTTGTTTTTGTAATTGCATTACAGAAAATCACAATATTCTAATTTTCTGAGACAGTCCTGTAAACAACTTCAGCATTTTAAGGCAAAGCAGGTTTATCTTTATAGCACAGATAAACCTGCAACCTTTATTGTTAAAAGAGCCATTTTGTCCCCACTTTTCCAAAAAATATTATCAGGAGCCGCATAAAATAACAGAGGTTTTAAAAGTTTTCATCTTTATTTATTTTAGCTGTTAAAACCCTTAAATATAACAACAGAAGTGCAGTGTGCATTTGTAGGCGTACTTTGAAATAAGTTCAACTGTGAACGTTAGGCCAATTTCTACAGAAGAATTCAAGGATAAAGTCGAAATTTCATGAATAAAGTTGAAATACATTTTGACTTTTTTCTCGACATTTCGACTTTTTTCTCGAAGTGAATAATAAAAAAAAATCTTCCTCAAAAGTATTTTTATTTTTTTCCTGCCTCTCCGTATATATTTCCGTATATTTCAGTCTATATTTATGTAAAAGTAAAATAAAAACTACCCGACTTTAATATAAATAAAACAATATGCTGCAGCTTAGCAGCTTTAAAATAAATATAGAAATAAAAAATAGTTATTTTAACATTAGATGGCATCCACTCAAACCCCAAGATAACTGCCCAACAAAATAAACTAATAATAAACTAAAAATGAATTCAGAAATATCATTTATTTATGTTTAAGGCCAAAGGAGCCGCTACGATGAGGATGAAGAGCCGCAGGTTGCAGAAACTTTGGTACAATTCAAAGTTTACTTCAACATTAAAAGCGGCAAGACACAATTAAACAGTAAATAACAAATAAATGGAAATAAAATGATAAGAAAAGAGGTAGAATACAGGGAAGAGGAGACATGAGGTAGTGATTGTGTAGGGATTCAGCATAATGTACGTATATAGAATTATATATATAATAATTATTATACTGTTTATGTTTATATATATATATATATATATATATATATATATATATATACATGTTATATATATATATATATATATATATATTATTTATAATTGCTCTGGTATATCATTTATTTATAATGCAATGAAGTGCTGTAATATTTTTATAACGTAATAATAGATATATTTTCTGATGAAGTAAAGCTTGCTGTTATATTTTTTTTATTTTTATACTCCTTTTCGGGCATGAAGGTTTATTTCCTTCTGATTTAGTTTACTGATGTTTATTTGTATTCTTTTTCTGATGTTTTGTGTAATTGTCTTTTTTTTGTGTTTATAATTAATTTCAATCAATCAATCAAAATAATAAAAGCAGCAGTTGTTGAACAGTAAGTAACAGTAAGGGCAGCAGATCCAGCAGGTTCATCTCATTCTTACAATGACTAGAATTAAGTTTCTATACGGTTAAAATGTACAAAGACGGGTTAAATTACAGGATTACTAAAGTAATCTGGAACTATTCGTACGGTGAATTAAACCAATTCTACATCACAACGTCTGTTTCCAGGTCTGATTTCACTCGACTGTGTTTGAAAGCGTTTTTAGTTTTTAGTTTTTAGTTTTCAGTAGGAGTTTGTGAGTTGTAGCTGTTCCTTTTCCAGCCGTTTGTTGCTCCTGGAACTAAAGTACGTCGACCTGCGGAGGAAACTGTGGAATAAAACAAAGAAACATTCTATTCAAAATACAGAAGTGAATAAACATGTAGATATGAACATTTATGAATATATGTAGATATATAGAGTTATATTATGGATATAGATATGAACATGTATGAATATATGTAGATATATAGATGTATATTATGGATACAGATATGTTATATGTAGGTATGTAAATGGATATATTGAGTTGTATTATACGTACAGTATTTGTGTATCTATATTTCTATTAATATATATTGATTTATAGTTATATGTAGACATGTCGATATATAGATTTATAGTAATTTTTATGTATATAATTGGAGGTAAATATATGAACCAGTATATATAGCATATCTATTCTTATATTTAAGTATATTGTTATACCATTTCTGTCTATTGTTCTCTATTATATTGCAGTATTATAGTAAAGTAATGATAATGTAATACTATACATTATACTTACTTATATTATTACATACATAAATAGTAACAACTAAATGCTGGCGTTTCTTTCTTTTCTTTTTTTTGCCTTGATTTGCTTTGATTTTGACTATATTTATATTTATACATATAACAGTATTATATCACTGTGTTGAACAGTTATTAAAGTAGATATGTGTGTTTTATAAGTACGTTTATTGAAACTCGTCCTATATGTCAGAATGAATGTCAGATTTAAGGACTGGATAAGTGTTTACTCCAATCCTACTGGGAACTAAAAATAAATGTGTCTGTGTTGACCGGCAGATATTTTATTTTAGTTGTTGTTTTTTAATTTACACTCTTTGTCAATTGATTTCTTTGGGAAAACAGATTAAATAAGATTCTACTTCTACTTCTAAGATTCTACCCTTTCATTCACAATTTAGGAACGTTTGTGTTTATATTGAATTGTTTCTTGTTTTATTTGATCAATTAATGAAATAATAATGTATATATTAGGTGTATATATATGTATATATATATATATATATATATATATATATATATATATATATATATATATATATATATATATATATATATATATATATATATATATATATATTGATTTTGAACATGCATGTTAAAAAAGAGTACAAAAAAGACAGAAAACAAATATAGGCCTATATATTTTTTTTTTATTCTGTTTTTTGAATAAATAAAATCTTCATCTCAAATCAAATCAAATCAAATCAAATCAAATCAAATCAAATCAAATCAAATCAAATCAAATCAAATCAAATCAAATCAAATCAAATCAAATCAAATCAAATCAAATCAACCTAATAAAGATCAGAGTGAGACATCATCCTCCGTTTTTCCACCGCCTCTGTCTCTTCCTGTCAGGACGCTGATCACGTGACTGATCAGCTGACTGTTTCTCCACAGAACCCGCAGCAGAACGACCCGAGGATGGATCACCATTCAGCCAGGGAACCGGAGCGGGAACCGGGGGATGCGGGGGACCTGTACCCGGGGGAGGTGAGGCCCAGGCCGGGGAGGGGATGGAGGAAGACCCGGGGGGGGGGACCGGAGCGGGGACCGGGGAACTGGGGGACCTGTACCCGGGGGAGGTGAGGCCCAGCCCGGCGAAGGGATGGAGGGAGACCCGGGGGGGGACCGGAGGATCCGGAGATGGAGCCGCAGCTGAGAACCACCGTGGGGGGGTAATAATGATAATTATGATGACCCCTTGTTAAAGTGGGGGCGGGGTCCTCATTATTATCATTATTATCATTAATAAAGGTTCCAGTCTCGGGCTGAAAAGGTGTGTTTGTGTTCAGGTCAGGTGACAGTCACGCAGGTGTGGGCGGTGCCTTCAGGGCCGCTGGGAAAAGGCAGCTTCATCTGCGGTTCTGCAGGAAGAGTATCAGGGCCCGGCAGGAGAAAAATACAAATAATATTTTAGAGGAGGAAGATTTTTTTTTCCTTTTTTTTCCTTTTTTCATTCGTTGAGAAAAAAGTCGAGAAAAAAGTACAATTTCAAGAAAAAAGTCGAAATTTCGTGAAAAAAGTCAAATTGTCGAGAAAAAAGTTGAAATGTCGAGAAAAAAGTCGAAATGTTGAGCAAAAAGTTAAAATGTTGAGATTAACGTACAATTTCGAGAAAAAAGTTGAAATGTCGAGAATAACGTTAAAATACAATTTCAAAAATAAAATCAAAATTTTGTGAAAAAAGTCGAAATGTCGTGAAAAAAGTCGAGAAAAAAGTCGAAATGTCTAGATTAATGTACAATTTTGAGAAAAAAGTATAATTAATAATAATATAATTAATTCCGATTTAAAAAAAAAAAAAAAAACATCATGTAACCATGGCCAATGAATTTACACTAGAAAGTTACTTTGTTCTCATCTCAAGTCTCCGCGGCGCCGCTCTTAAGTTGGACCTCAAGTTAGCTGAATGTTGCTATATGTAGAGCTAACCGCTGAAACCCCAGGCACGGCCCCGGCCTCGGTGCTGGGCCCGGTACCGTGGGTCCCCCCAGGACTGGTTCCTGTAGGAGGAAGTCCTGCGGTTCAGCCGGACGGGGGACGGGATTCTTCCTGCTGGAATATGTCCAGTCAGCAGTTTCCTGCTGCTGGTCGGTTCAGGGTTCAACTGGAGGTCAGAGGTCACCTAGTCCCCTGTGTGTGTGTGTGTGTGTGTGTGTGTGTGTGTGTGTGTGTGTGTGTGTGTGTGTGTGTGTGTGTGTGTGTGTGTGTGTGTGTGTGTGTGTGTGTGTGTGTGTGTGTGTGTGTGTGTGTGTGTGTGTGTGTCCTCTCCGCTGACTCAGCAGGTAGGAAGCTCTTCGTATCATCGCTCATTTCCTCCTCATCCATCCTTTCCTCTTTCTGTCCTCTCAGCTAAACCCCCAAACCCCCCCCCCCCCCCCCCCCCCCCGCAGGTGTGCTAACGAGGGCTAATGAGGGCTAACAAGGGCAAACGAGGGCTGTAGCAATACACTGACCTCCCGATGCGATACATTCACCCTGTTTAGCCAACGATAACTATAATATCACCATATTTAGCCAATGATAACGGTAATATCACGATATTTAGCCAACGATAATATCACAATATTCTACCAACGAAAATGATAATATCACAATATTCTGCCAACGATAACGATAATATCACGATATTTAGCCAACGATAACGGTAATATCACGATATTTAGCCAACGATAACGGTAATATCACGATATTCTGCCAACGATAAAGATAATATCGGGGTGTCCCGACACAGTACATCCAAGTGAGGGCCGCGGCTTCGTGGCGCTCGAAACCCGGAGACTGTTGGGGGGGGGGGGGTCTGATAAGAGGGGGGGCCGAGGAAGGTGTTTAGTTGAGGGAGGTGTGTTTATCAGTAAGTGTGTAGCGATGAGTCCGTGAACTTCCCCCAGAGCTGCTTTCAGCCAATGTCCTTGATGTTATCAGGCGGCTCAGTCAGTTCTGAAAACAGGTCCACAGATGTTCCTGAAGAGGGGGAGGGTTAGTGGGGGCAGAGTCATCTTGTTTACATTCCACCAGGAAGATTGTGACCAGCGCGATCGGCCAAAAACCGCCCTGTCATGGCCAGATTATAGAATCAACAATTATATTGCAAAAACAGGCAGCCCAGTAATTTCCCGTCTGCCTTCAGTCTCTGGTTCATCAATGGCGACTCCAAACAGACAAATTTGTGATCAGTTTCCGCCAAGCCGAGCTTCCAACTTCTCCAAGGTGTTTCCATCCTGCCAATGAGCTCAAAGACCGCTGCCAGCCTGCGATTCTGTTCGAGAATCGCATCCAGCTTACGGTTTTGCTCCCCCAACGTTAAAGTCTGAGCGTTGATCGCCTTGGTTGTCCCTTCAGCCACGTCCGGCAGCTCTGAAAGAGCCAAAACAGCTGTCAACGACTTACGCGTTTGTCGGTAGACCAGGAATCCCCCTCCTCCTATCAAGAGGATAATCAAGAGAAATCCTGCTATCGTAAATCCAATTATGAACGCATCTTCAACGTCCTCGACAGACAGAATCGCCAAGCACAAAGGTTTCCAGTATTTGTAGGAATCCATTGTGTATTCAGCAAAAAATGTCCCATCGGGGCAAGAGGGCTCCCTTACCCCCTGTCTTCTTGTTGCAGTATTTAGCCAATGATAACGATAATATCACGATATTCTGCCAATGATAACGATAATATCATGATATTTAGCCAACAATAATGATATCACGATATTCTGCCAACGATAATTACAATATCTCAATATTTAGCCAACGATAATATCAGGATATTTAGCCAGCGATAATATCACAATATTTAGCCAATGATAATATCACGATATTTAGCCAACGATAACAATGATATCAAGATATTTAGCCAAGGATAACGATAATATCACAATATTTAGACAACAATAACGATAATATCATGATATTTAGCCAACGATAACAATGATATCAAGATATTTAGCCAACGATAACGATAATATCACGATATTTAGACAACAATAACGATAATATCATGATATTTAGCCAACGATAATGATAATATCAGGATATTTAGCCAACGATAATATCAGGATATTTAGCCAGCGATAATATCACGATATTTAGCCAACGATAATATCACAATATTTAGCCAACGATAACAATGATATCAAGATATTTAGCCAACGATTACGATAATATCACAATATTTAGACAACAATAACGATAATATCACGATATTTAGACAACAATAACGATAATATCATGATATTCTGCCAACGATAATGAGAATATCAGAATATTCTGCCAACGATAACGATATCACGATATTTAGCCAACAAAAACGATATCATGATATTCGGCCAACGGTAATTACAATATCTCGATATTTAGCCAACGATAATATCACAATATTTAGCCAACAATAATATCACGATATTTAGCCAACGATAACAATGATATCAAGATATTTAGCCAATGATAACGATAATATCACAATATTTAGACAACAATAACCATAATATCATGATATTTAGCCAACGATAATATCAGGGTATTTAGCCAGTGATAATATCACGATATTTAGCCAACGATGATATCACGATATTTAGCCAGTGTAAACGATAATATCACGAGATTCTGCCAACGTAAACGTTAATATCACGAGATTCGGCCAATGATAACGATAATATCACGATATTTAGCCAACAATAACAATTATATCACGATATTTAGCCAACGAAAACGATAATATCACGATATTCTGCCAACGATAATGACAATATCACGATATTCTGCCAACGATAACGATAATATCACCATATTTAGCCAATGATAACGATTATATCACGATATTTAGCCAACGAAAACGATAATATCACGATATTCTGCCAATGATAACGATAATATAACGATATTCTGTGTGTGTGCATGTGCGTGTGCGTGTGCGTGTGCGTGTGCGTGTGCGTGTGCGTGTGTGTGTGTGTGTGTGTGTGTGTAGCCTGCTAGCCTCTCTGCTGAGGACATCAGCTCCAGCTCCAACGGACCCAAACAAGACCAGCTGTTTGACGACGACACCGAGGATCTGTTTGCAGGTAATGAAACTCCCACGGTGACCTTTGACCTCTGACCCTGGGTCAGCCGGGTCCTGGCTGACGTGTGTGTGTGTGTGTGTGTGTGTGTGTGTGTGTGTGCAGAGGCCACCGAGGAGGTGTCGCTGGACAGTCCGGAGAGGGACGTCCTTCTGTCCGAAGGGCCGTCTCCCGCCATCACCCCCATCACCCCGCCCATCTCCGTCATCACGCCGCGGCTCGGCCACGCCTACGACGACATGTTCACACACTCCTCCTTCGACGAGGTACACACACACACACACACACACACACACACACACACACACACACACACACACACACACACACACACACACACACACACACACACACACACACACACACACAGTGTCTAGAAGGGCGTGGTAATCTCTCTAAGGGGGCGTGGCCTCTCTACAGAGCATCAACACTGAAAATGGCGTTGCTGTTATGGGAGTTTTACAACGTCTGAAAAGGACAACAAATTTGCAGTTAGCAAAGTGTTTGCAGTGGAAATATCCCGAGGAGGAATGTTATGAAATAATTAAAACACAACGAAGCTGATAAGACATTTTAAAGTTTGTCACATCAAGGAGAATATTAAGTTTACAACGTTGGCAACGGCGCTAACTCAGCTGTAACAGAGACTTATAAACAACAGCAAGAATATAAAGAACTACATCGTCAGGTAATGGATTTATACGCTTTGATCATCAGCTTTCTGTTGTAGAAGAGATGGGGTTTAAACGCTTCGTTAGCAGCTTGGATCGTAAACATTACAGTCCAAAGCCTTTTATAGGACGATATTCGTGTCATTCGCTTCACGAGCTTCACGAGTGACATCTGGAGTTCTAGTGTGAAGAGTTTCCTTTGAGAACATTTGAGAACTCCGGTGCATCTCTACGTCCTTTACCCACAGGAAAAATAAGGTTTATAGTTTACAACTTGTATCAACTCTAAGAGAGTGACATGTGTATTGTTGTGTTGTTACATGATTATTAGCACAGGAAGCTGAAGCTAGTTAGCTAAAGCTAGTTAGCTACACGAGTCTAAGTCGTCTCTAAGAGTCTAGAGGGAAATGTTGCACATTAACCCGCAATAAAACAATTCATGATACTTTCTAATCTCTGATCTGTGATCGGCGTCGGGTTAAACGTTAACAGTTAAATGGTTTAAATGTTTATGGCGTCCTGGACTCTTTAGTGTTTCTGTCAACTGTTTCAATTCTAGTTTTAGTCTAGTCTTTGGGTCCAGCATCATTTTAGTTTTTATTAGTTTTAGTCACGTTCATTCTCCTTTTAGTCGTGTAAAGTTTCAGTCGACTAAAAGTCTGAGCATTTTAGTCTTATTTTAGTCAGAATTGTCCATTTTAGTCTAGTTTTAGTCAAAGATTGTATTGATCCAAACCCTTTTTACAATTCAAGCAAGGTTATCTTATTATTATATAATTGTTTCCTTATAAACTCAAGAATACATTCATTCATACAGAAGACTCTCATTTGAGTTTACAACGTATTTATTTTTTATCTTTTTCTTTTTCCACGACACATTGGGTTTTCTTTTCCACGTCTCTGTAGGAAAGTGGATCCAAAGATCTAAAGACTAAACTGGTTTAAAGACTAAACCAGAGAAACTACTGAAAACATGGACATTAAGGATCTTTGTAGAACATTTCGTCTGGTTTTGGTCAACCAAAATGAAGACACATTTTAGCAGAGTTTTTATTTTGTAATCTACATTTTATTCTGGTTTTTATTCCTCTACGATATTGCATTATATATTTAATCATCGTTATCGTCACATGACCAGCATGTTCGTCTCGTCTCGTGATAAAGGTTCGTTGACGACGACATTTAGTCATAATTTTCCTTGACGACAGCAACTTTAACTCCGTCCATGTGGGTCTGCAGACAGTTGCATCATGGGAGTGTTTAGGTTATTATTCTATTATTCTCTTAAACAAACGCTGGCTGGGTGGATAAGACATCAGCGTTTTTCAGAGGTTTTTCTCCCGGGGGGACTGAGCTTTTACCGTCTCCTGCAGATGGAGGAGGACGACGGCAGCGACGCCTTCGACATCCACATATCCGTGTCCGACCCGGAGAAAGTGGGTGAGTGCAAACCGATCTCACGTCCCGTTAGTCCAGGAGTGTCCTGGAATGTCCTGGAATGTCCTGGAATGTCCTGGAATGTCCTGGAATGTCCTGGAACGTCCTGGAATGTCCTGGAATGTCCTGGAACGTCCTGCTGCACGGAGAAGTCTCATTTAGATGAAACAGAGCGTTGAACAACAACAGAGGAAACAAGGAATGGACTCATGATTGTTAATCCTCACGTCCTCCGTTCCTGCAGCCGCATTAACTAATCACAAAGTTAGTTTAGTTTATTTCAATTTCCACAACACAAATAACCCAAAGTACACGTGTAAATCATCAGTGTGTTAGGGATGGGCGGTATGGACTAAAAAATGTATCACCATCATTTCTGGCATTTATCCCGATAACGATAAAAATGACGATAAAAAAAATACCAATTCAACTCCATCTTTTTAACTATAAATCTATCTCCACATTCAGTCTTTGGAGCCAAATCACTGCTGTAAAAGATACTAAATACTAAACTACACTAATTACATTGAATTGATAAAAAACTATTAAATGATTAAACCTGTACTGCAAAACTGGAATAACTCAGATCCTCCATGTTTGTTACACAAACACGTATAAACGGGGATTTATCTTTCTTTCTTTCTTTCTTTCTTTCTTTCTTTCTTTCTTTCTTTCTTTCTTTCTTTCTTTCTTTCTTTCTTTCTTTCTTTCTTTCTTTCTTTCTCTTCCTTCCTTCCTTCCTTCCTTCCTTCCTTCCTTCCTTCCTTCCTTCCTTCCTTCCTTCCTTCCTTCCTTCCTTCCTTCCTTCCTTCCTTCCTTCCTTCCTTCCTTCCTTCCTTCACGTACGTTATGCGTGGATTTAACACAGAATCATAAATCAGTTTTACACAAAAACATCATCAACGGGAATTTATCGTTTTTACCGTGAGATGTAAATTCTTACTGTGGGTAAGAATTTACCCACAGTAAGAATTTACCCACGGTAAAATATCACCCATTCCTAATATGTATATGTGTATACAATTTTAACTAAAAACCAAGGACCAGGTGTAGACTGAAGCCTAAACTTATGACGCCGACCCTTTTCACAAGATAAAAAATTAAAAAATGTTAGCTTTTAAAAACATTTAGGATTTAGGGAATGAAACAAAATACATAAATAAATCCATATGGGAAGTGCCTTTCTAGAGCCCCCTAGTGGCTGAAACTGTCACTGCAACTGCATTTAACACGTCACATTTATTTATTTATTCATTTTTAATTTAAATTTTTTTTTCATTCATTAAAAGAAAAACAAAACAGTTCAATATAATTATAAGAAAATCTCTTTCCGTGAATGAAAGGGAACAGAAAGAAGACTAAGCTTATTTTATCTGTCCCTTTTTCCTGAGAAATCACATTTCAATTAATGTAATAATAATAATAAAAAAAGACAAATTATGCAATTAAAAAAAAAAACACTCTCCAATAAACGTAATAAAAAAAAAAACTACAACAAAGTTATAAAATAACACAAAATAGCTGTGGTCAAACACAGATAGTCGTATTCTTTTCAGAGAAAAAAAATATGACAATAGTGCTAAAAAGAGAGAGAGAGAAAAAAAAAGAAAAGCCACCTAACTTAACAATTATCCTGATATTTCTTCATCAAACTAGCTTTTATTATTCTTTTAAATGTAATGTTTGATTTGCATCTTTGGCTTCTGAATCCAGATTGTTCCAGAAACTGAAACTTTTCAGCATTAATTCATAGTTTTTCCTGCAGCACAGGTTCAGTTTAGAAACGATTGTAAATATTAAATGAGGCCTAGATTTTAGGAAGTAAAGTAGTAAAGTTTCCAGGTATCCAGGTTTTATCAGCAGTAATTAAAGCAGTAACAGTCATTTATTCACCGCTGTGTTGCAGGTGACGGGATGAACGCCTACATGGCCTACAAAGTCTCCACCAAGGTGAGTTTCCATGTTCATTCAAAGGTTCAGGTGTAGCTGGTAACCATGGTAACCATGGTAACCATGGTAACCAAACACGTCCTCCTGCCCATAGATGCTGCAAACTAATACAAGTAAATGGACTTATTTTCATAAAGCTCCTTTCTACAAAGAAATGTACGTTTAACATCTCATTTATTCATTCACACACGCACTTTTTTCCTCTTTTTTCTCTTTTTTCCTCTTTTTTTCCTCTTTTTCCCTCTTTTCTGCTTTTTTTCTCTCTTTTTCATCTTTTTTTCCCTCTTCGTTCCTCTTTTTTTCATTTATTTCCTCTTTTCTTTTATCTCTTTTCATTTTTTTCCCTATTTTTTCAATTTTTTCCTCTTTTTTCAATTTTTCCCTCTCTTTCTCCTTTTTTCATCTTTTCTTTCCTCTTTGTTATTATTTTTTTCAATTTTTCCTCGTGTTTTTTCTCTTTATTTCCCTCTTTTTTCTATTTTTTTCCTTTTTTCCCTCTTTTTTTCCTTTGTTCTTCTTTTTTTCATCTTTTCTTTCCTCTGTTTCATTTTTTTCCTCTTCTTTTTTTCCTCTTTGTTCCTTATTTTCATAAAGCGCCTTTCTACAAAGAAATGTACGTTTTACGTCTCATTTATTCATTCACACACGCACTAATATACTTGGAAACAGTTAGGACCAAATATAATATATTTAATTTTCTCAGATGGCAAAAAATAGAACTTTATTACCGTAATAAGAAAAATAGACAAAGCGTATTTTACATAAACATATTTGAACCATTTTTCTGATGAAAAATGGTTCAAATATGTTATTTTGTTATTTGAAAAAATTAAGATTTGTTTTGTTGATTTATTTTTCTCTATTTTTCTTATTTTTGTGAGGGGGATATATATTGTTTTTCGGCACTACCTTGTTCTCTATAGCTGATATAACATGAATTACTCCTATGTGGGATCAATAAAGTTCTTATTTTTGCCATCTGAGAAAATTAAATATATTATATTTGGTGCCTAACTGTTTCCAAGTATATTAGTGCGTGTGTGAATGAATAAATGAGACGTAAAACGTACATTTCTTTGTAGAAAGGTGATTTATGAAAATAAGGAAAAATAGGAAGAAAAGATGAAAAAAGAGAAAAAAAAGAGGGAAAAAAGAGAAATTAAAGCTGCAAGCAGCGATGAACGGGCCCTCGCACTCACGTCCACCGCCCCCCATAAGCATATCAGAAATGACACCACCCACGACTTCCTATGTCAAACCATTCAAGAGTTATAGCAGAAAAAAGGGACAACCAATCAGAGGAAGGGGCGGGGCTAATTTTCACCAATTATGGTCAAGGACTCAATACCGAGTCCCATGACACCACCCACAACTTCCTATGTCAAACCATTCAAAAGTTATGGCAGAGAAAAGTATTCTAGGGGGCGCTGTTGAGCCGTTAGGCCACGCCCATTAATGCAAACCATGAAATATCACATTTATCGCCAGGCCTGGCTTGCATGCAAAATTTGGTGACTTTTGGAGAACTATCAAATATGGACCAATCAGATGAAGGGGGGGGGGGCGCGCCTTTTGGCGTCTAGCGTCGCCACGGTAACACTTTTGAAAGAGAAAAGTAATGCGCGTAGTCGCAGGATGGAGACACACATTTTGATGTATAACACACCTGGGTGCACGTTACGGTTCGGGCCGTATTAATTGCCGAAGAAATGGCATAAATTGCGCCAAAATTACACAATTAATTCAAAATGGCCGACTTCCTGTTGGGTTTGGGCCATGTCGCCAAGAGACTTTTCTTTAAGTTGCGACATGATACAGGTGTGTAGTGATTTTCGTGCATGTACGTCAAACCGTATTATGGGGCTTGAGTCACAAAGTTTTCAAGGGGGCGCTGTTGAGCCGTTAGGCCACGCTCATTAATGTAAACCATTAAATATCACATTTTTCGCCAGGCCTGGCTTGCATGCAAAATTTGGTGACTTTTTGGGCACGTTTAGGGGGAATAAAGGCCCTCATTTAGTCAGAAGAAATAAAGAAAGAAAGAAAGAAAAAAGAAAAAGAAAAAAAATTCCTACAGATACAATAGGGCCTTCGCACTGAAGGTGCTCGGGCCCTAAAAATAGGAAAAACGAGGAAAAA
>NC_084595.1:180000-187500 GCF_033807715.1 Cololabis saira | reverse complement strand
TGAATAAAAAACAGACTAAAATGTAGATTACAAAATTTATTTGACCAAAACGATTCTCGTTTTGGTCAAATATTATACCAAAGATCCTTATTATTGAGCCGTTTTTATACGCTGGCACCTGTAGAGCCTCCTGCTGCATGCTGGGTAACGTAGGCCGTCTAAAACCAGCTGCCAGTGTCTTCCTGGTCCTTGAGTCCACTGATCCTCTGGTTTCAGACACCAACAGACGCTCCCTGGTTTTAGATTGGGTTCCCTGCCTGTTTTCTTTTCCTCCCTGGCTGTTTTGCTCGTGTTTCTGGATTTCCTTTGTCTTTTTTTCCAGCCTCTTTTAAATTTTTTGTTGCTTGTTCCCCGCCATGCCTTCCTGCCTCCAGGAGATTGAAGAGGTAGGACCTTCCCTGTCTGTCCGTCTGCCTTGTAGCTCCTAGAATGTAATAATGTCCTAAAAATGTTACTAATAACACCTGAAAATGTAATAAAATTTGCACTTAACTCAATCAAACATGTAATAAAACCCAATAATGTAATAACTTCCCCAATAATATAATAAAATATCCTGACGGATATTGTAATAACATTTTTCCTAATAATGAAATACCTTATCAAATTATTGGGAATTTATTACATGGAACTCAAAGTCTGCAATTAAACCCAATAGTCATTCTGGTGTTTCAAATCCAGCGTATAAAACATTCTTAGATACTTAAAACTCAAAATGTAGAACTCTGGACTGATAATGAACATATATATTACATTATTTGTCAAGTATTACATTATCAGTTTTGGAAAAGAAAAAAAAGACCCACCTGAAAATGTAATAAATTCCCAATAATGTAATAAGGTATTACATTATCGGTAAAAATGTTATTACAATATCAGTCAGGATATTTTATTACATTATTGGATTTTATTACATTTTCGATTGAGTTAAGTGCAAAATTTATTACATTTTCAGGCGTTATTACATTTTCTGGAAATTATTACATTATAGGAGCTACACGCCTGCTGTCCGTCCTCCGGCCTGACTGCCTGTTCCCTCCTTTCATTCTCCTCATCGCGCCGCTTAGATCTCTGGGCTACTTCATTTAGCTTTTAGCATTTAGCATCTAGCTGAGCATCATCACGTGTTTGTGTTCATCGGTGTTGTGTTTCTGGCTGTTCCTCAGCTGTTCCCACATGTTCCCAGCTGTTCC
This sequence comes from Cololabis saira, assembly GCF_033807715.1. Classification (NCBI taxonomy): domain Eukaryota; kingdom Metazoa; phylum Chordata; class Actinopteri; order Beloniformes; family Belonidae; genus Cololabis; species Cololabis saira. The sequence goes on along the minus strand of NC_084595.1, from coordinate 186,307 downwards.
CCAGCTGTTCCCAGCTGTTCCCCAGCTGTTCCCTAGCTTTTCCTAGCTGTTCCCACCTGTTCCCCAGCTGTTCCGAGCTGTTCCTCAGCTGTTTTCAGCTGTTCCCAGCTGTCGCTAGCTGTTCCCAGCTGTTCCCAGCTGTTCCCAGCTGTCGCTAGCTGTTCCCAGCTGTTCCCAGCTGTTCCCCAGCTGTTCCGAGCTGTTCCTCAGCTGTTTTCAGCTGTTCCCAGCTGTCGCTAGCTGTTCCCAGCTGTTCCCAGCTGTTCCCAGCTGTCGCTAGCTGTTCCCAGCTGTTCCCCAGCTGTTCCCAGCTGTCGCTAGCTGTTTCCAGCTGTTCCCAGCTGTTCCCCAGCTGTTCCCAGCTGTCGCTAGCTGTTTCCAGCTGTTCCCTAGCTGTTCCCCAGTTGTTCCCAGCTGTTCCCAGCTGTCGCTAGCTGTTCCCAGCTGTTCCCCAGCTGTTCCCAGCTGTCGCTAGCTGTTTCCAGCTGTTCCCTAGCTGTTCCCCAGTTGTTCCCAGCTGTTCCTCAGCTGTTCTCAACTTTTCCCAGCTGTTCCCAAATGTTTCAAGCTGTTTTCAGTTGTTCCCAGCTGTTCCCCAGCTGTTCCCAACTGTTCCTCAGCTGTTCCCCAGCTGTTCCCAACTGTTCCTCAGCTGTTCCCAGCTGGTCCCAACTGTTCCTCAGCTGTTCCCAGCTGGTCCCAGCTGTTCCCAACTGTTCCTCAGCTGTTCCCAACTGTTCCCAACTGTTCCTCAGCTGTTCCCAGCTGGTCCCAACTGTTCCTCAGCTGGTCCCAGCTGGTCCCAGCTGTTCCCAACTGTTCCTCAGCTGTTCCCAGCTGGTCCCAGCTGTTCCCAGCTGTTCCCAGCTGTTCCCAGCTGTTCCCCAGCTGTTCCCAACTGTTCCCAACTGTTCCTCAGCTGTTCCCAGCTAGTCCCAACTGCTCCTCAGCTGTTCCCAGCTGGTCCCAGCTGTTCCCAACTGTTCCTCAGCTGTTCCCAGCTGGTCCCAACTGTTCCTCAGCTGTTCCCAGCTGGTCCCAGCTGTTCCCAGCTGTTCCTCAGCTGTTCCCCAACTGTTCCTCAGCTGTTCCCCAACTGTTCCCAGCTGGTCCCAACTGTTCCTCAGCTGTTCCCAGCTGGTCCCAGCTGTTCCCAGCTGTTCCTCAGCTGTTCCCCAACTGTTCCTCAGCTGTTCCCCAACTGTTCCTCAGCTGTTCCCAACTGTTCCTCAGCTGTTCCCAGCTGTTCCCAGCTGTTCCTCAGCTGTTCCCCAACTGTTCCTCAGCTGTTCCCCAACTGTTCCTCAGCTGTTCCCAGCTGTTCCCAGCTGTTCCTCAGCTGTTCCCAGCTGATCCCAGCTGTTCCCAACTGTTCCTCAGCTGTTCCTAGCTGTTCCCCAGCTGTTCCCAGCTGTTCCCAGCTATTCCCATTTGTTCCCAGCTGTTCCTCAGCTGTTCCTCAGCTGTTCCCAGCTGTCCTCAGCTGTTCCTCAGCTGTTCCCAGCTGTTCCCCAGCTGTTCCCAGCTGGTCCCAGCTGTTCCTCAGCTGTTCCTCAGCTGTTCCCCAGCTGTTCCCAGCTGTTCCCAGCTGTTCCCATCTGCTCTTACATTCGTTGTTTTTCGCTTCTGCACTTTACATTTTTGTAAAAACACAAATCTAAGAAGCTTCTCCGTCCCAGAAATCCCCGTCTGCCCTGATTGGTCGACTGGCCCGATCAGGCTCCTCCCACTAATCACCTCAGTTTATTAAATAAAATAACGTTTATTTAGCGGAGGGAGGAGTTAGCGTCCACCTCTTTTAATGCTGTATTTTTATTTCTCACCTGATCTCTGGGGTTTTATTTGGTCCAATCGTTCAGTTGTAACTAAAACAGAAAAATACACATTTTAAATCGTTCTTCTTCCACAAATCCACCAATAGAAAGTGGAGCAGCGTTGACTACGTCCTGTTCTCTGATTGGTTGTGTCGGCCGGCAGCTATTTTATTTTAGTTTTTTGTTAACTTTGTTGTTTTTTTTTAATTTACATTCTTTGTAAATTGATTTCTTGGTAAAAAAGGGGCAGATTAAATAAGATTCTTCTTCTTTCTGCTCCCTGTCATTCAGAATTTAGGAACATTTGTGTTTATATTGAATTATTTGTTGATTTATTTTATCAATGAATGAATTTAATAAATAATAAATCAGTAAATAAATAATTTTGTCCTGGTTGTTTGTGTTCCAGCTGGAGGACAAGGTCCAGCAGGGGGAGCGGGACTTTGAGCAAATCTCCAAGACCATCCGCAAGGAGGTCAGCAGGTTCGAGGTGAGACTCCGCCCCCTGACCTCTGACTCCGCCCCCTGACCTCTGACTCCGCCCCCTGACCTCTGACTCCGCCCCCTGACATCTGACTCCGCCCCCTGACCTCTGACTCCGCCCCCTGACATCTGACTCCGCCCCCTGACATCTGACTCCGCCCCCTGACATCTGACTCCGCCCCCTGACCTCTGACTCCGCCCCCTGACCTTTGACTCCGCCTCCTGACCTCTGACTCCTCCCCCTGACCTCTGACTCCGCCCCCAACATTTGACTCCGCCCCCTGACCTCTGACTCCGCCCCAACCTTTGACCCTGACCTTTGACCCCTTCAACAAGGAAACTTGTTTGTTCAGATTTCATCAAAATAAATAATTAAAATAAGGTTATTTTTCCACAGAGGGACCGAGTAAAGGACTTTAAAATGATCATAATTAAATACCTGGAGTCGCTGGTTCAGACGCAACAGCAGGTAAATAAAACCACGATGAAACCTTTAAATATTGATTAATTATATTTATCCTGGTTATAGAGTTGAAACCATTTAAAGGAGTTTATTTAATTACATAATATATATGTTAAATATATGTTTAAAGACTAAGACGTATAGGAAAACTGAAATAACTGACTTATTTCTCCGTTTATCTTCCAGCTGATCAAGTACTGGGAGGCCTTCCTACCTGAAGCCAAGGCCATCTCATAAACTACACTACCCACAATGCACCTCCCCTCCAGCCCCGCCCCCACTTCCTGTTTGAGACCAGAGTGAAGAAGAGGAGCCAGAATCAGCTCAGACTTTTCTGTGGTTGAGAACGAAGCAGCAAACAACGTTAACGGACATTCATTCTGACAAAATATCGGTTTTTAAATTTAAACCTGAACGTCTAGTGTATCATTCCCATCTTTCATCAATATGATTATTGTTTTTTTGTACTTTTCCTGCTGAGAAAGCTCTTCCATACCCGTGACTGAAAACTACATTACCCATGAGCACCAGCTACGGAACAGTAGTAAGGAGAAAAATGAAAATAACATTTTAAAGGAGGAAGATCTTTTTTTCATTATGCACTTCGAGAAAAAAGTCTAAATTTTGAGAAAAAGGTACATTTCGTGAATAAAATTGAAATGTTGAGAAAAAAGGTGAAATTTCGACTTTATTCGCGAAATTTCGACTTTCTTCACGAAATTGTATTTCAACATTAATCTCGACATTTCGACTTTTTTCTCGAAGTGCATAACGAAAAAAAATCTTCCTCTAAGATATTTTTTTTCTTTCTCCTGCCTGGCCCTGATACTCTTCCGTACATGTGACTAGAAACTACATTACCCATGAGCACCGGCAGCAGATGAAATGAGAAGTTAGTTTTCCTGTTCTCGTCCAGAGAGTCTCTCCCCTCTCCGTTGCCCAGCAACCGAGCCGGCGGGTGTTCTGCTGGGATGTGTAACGCTGCAGTGCATTGTGGGTAGTCGCGGCTGATTTCTGCTCCTCTAGTTGCCTCGGTTTGGCGTCGACGCCCCGCGGCGGCTCTTCTTCTTCTTCTATTCCGAGTCGCCAGAATGTTGAAGTTTCTGAGCTTTTATTTTGAAGGTTGGAACTCGAGCAGCTGGACCCTCACTTCCTCTCATGCCCCTTCAAAATAAGAGCCTGTGTTTGTGTTGCTGCATGATCGAGAGTGAAGGCAACATTTCCCTGTTTTTGTTGTTTGATCCGGAGCTAATCATCTCATTTTTATACAAAGCTTTTTCAGGATTCGCATGATCGTCTGCAGGTCCGAATCAGACGTCTGTCCAAGCCCGTTTTCCGTCCGTCTTTGGTGAATGTTCCGTCCCTCGTAGCGTAGCGCTGTGTAGCGCTGCGCCGCGCCGCGGCAACAACTTTAGTTATTATTATTATTATTTCAAACCAACCATTTCTGCTGCAGGCGGCGCTCGTTAGACACGTGTCTTCTGATTGGTGGAACTGGACGTCCCTCTTGTTGGACGTCTCTCTTTCGACCTTTTTCTCGATATTTCGACTTTTTTCTCGATATTTCGACTTTTTTTCTTGACATTTCAAGTTTTTTCTCGAGATTGCACTTCAAAATTAATCTCAAAATTTCGATTTTTATTATCGTTATTATTATTATTATTATTATTATTATTATTATTATTATTATTATTATTATTATTATTATTATTATTATTTCAAACCAACCATTTCTGCTGCGGGCAGCGCTCGTTAGACAGCTGTCTTCTGATTGGTTGAGCTCCTGGAGGCCTGCGGATGAGGGGGCGGGGCTCTAGCTAAGCTCTGCCTCCAAACGTACCGACGTTCCTCGTTTAAATGCAGGTCAGGTATTTGTGGGCGGGGCTTCAGCCTTTCCGTCCAATCAGTTGACGTCCAATCAGACCAATGACATCACCTGGGGGCGGGGCTTCGTGGACACGCCCACGTTACTTTATTGAAGTTATAAAAGTTATGACGGTTATTAAAGTCCTGCAGACTCCGGGGTTTTAGTTTCGGCCCCACCAGAGTAAAAAATCGAAATCTTGAGAAAAAAGTCGAAATGTTGAGAAAAAAGTCGAAATGTTGAGATTAATGTTGAAATACAATTTCAAGAAAAAAGTCGAAATTTTGTGAAGTCGAAATTTTATGAATAGAGTCGAAATTTCGAGAATAAAGTTAAAATACATTTCGACCTTTTTCTCGAAATTGTATTTCAACATTACACCGGAGTCGTCTCAGACGTCCAGAACCTGCAGAGGACCCGGACCCAGACCCGGACCCGGACCTGGAACCAGACCGGGACCCAGACCTGAACCTGGACCTGGACCGGGACCCGACCGAACCTGAACCCACGTGATTGAAGACTTTTGTTGTTGGATCTTTGACGTTGTTGCTGCAGAACCTCCTGAAACGTTGATTTGATTTGTCTGTATTTTGTTTCTGGTCCGGTTCGTCTCGACGTCCCCGCGGTGGACGGACGTCCCAGACGCTAATAAAGGAATGTATCTCCTCCACCGGTGCGTCCTGTTCTTGGTTGTCGTGGTCTTTCCTTCTTCCCACTGGAGAAAAAAGTCGAGAAAAAAGTCTAAATGACGAGTTGAAATACTATTCTTTTGCCTATTCGGACTTTTTTCCCGACATTTAGACTTTTTTATGCAGGCGCAGACGCAGGCAGGTATGCAGACGGAATTAAATACGCAAGGCGCAGATACAGGAAGGTATGCAGATGCAGACACATGCAGACGGAGGTGCAGACGTAGGCACATATGCAGACGCAGGCACATATGCAGACGGAGGTGCAACGCAGAAGCAGACACATGCAGATGCAGACACATATGCAGGCGCAGACACAGACGCAGACACATTGTCCACAACAGACAGAACTGGTGACGGAGACAAGTCCAACTCACCGCCGGGGACGTGGACCAAACCAAAGAAGCCCTGGTGGACCCAGGACCTCGTTCCCACCCCCGCACCACTCCAGCACGGGCCTTAGACCCGCTGTGACTGAGTGAGTGAATGAACACATGCCCCCCCTGCACAAACCCCCCCCCCAGGACCGGCAGCCCGACTTCGGTTGGAGCCTTAAAGACCACCAAGGTCTGGATCCAGACCCTGCAGAACCTGCAGATCCTGCAGTCCCTGCAGACGCCTGCATCTGCGCCTGCAGACCCTGCAGACCCCCAGACCCTGCAGACCCTGCAGACCCTGCAGATGCCTGCGTCTGCATCTGCGTCTGCAGGCAAACTGCAGGTCTGGAGGTAAAATGTCCAACTTTACAACATAAATAAACATATTTACAGTTCTGGTTTCCATGGTTACCGTTCACATCCTTGACACCTGGATGGGGCGACTTTGTATGAACCACCTGAATTTCTGTAAAGACGTGTTTATTTATGATAGGGTGGTTCTGGGGGGTTCTGGGTGGACCGGGAGGGTTGGGGAGGGAGGGTCCCCCCCCCCACCTCTTCAGGCTAATGTAGCTGCATCTATTAGCTCCGGCGGCGCCGCGACCTGGCGGTGGGAT
>NC_084595.1:170000-177500 GCF_033807715.1 Cololabis saira | reverse complement strand
TCTGCATATGTGTCTGCGTCTGCATATGTGTCTGCATCTGCTTATGTGCCTGCGTCTGCATATGTGCCTGCGTCTGCACGTGTGCCTCGTCTGCACGTGTGCCTGTGTCTTCATATGTGGCTGCGTCTGCATATGTGCCTCTGTCTGCTTATGTGCCTGCGTCTGCATATGTGCCTCTGTCTGCATATGTGGCTGCGTCTGCGTATGTGGCTGCGTCTGCGTCTGCATATGTGCCTGCATCTGCGTATGTGCCTGCGTCTGTGATTACATCTCAATATGCGCCCTAATACTCGTCGTAATTTCGGTTTTTAATTTTTGAGAATTTGGTTTTTAGCATTTTATGCAAATGTCACGCCAAGACAGTATATACAACTTTAATGTTTTCATACCTTTAAACATATTTAAAGGCAAAAACATTGTGTCCAACAAAACATCCCTTTTTGGGCATAAACAAAAAACACAAGCCTAGTTTTAGTTGAGACAAAAGAAAAGGTTGGTTGGTTAGAACCGTGTGATGGTTTTAATGTCTAAATAATCTCCATAACACTAATAAATAAAGGTCCAACCAGCACAACAGTAAACGAGAGAGGAGAAGCAAGAAAAAACCAGGAAAACCAAGAAACGAGGAGAAGAAATAACTTCAGAGGTTGTTGAGGAGAAATAAAGAAAAGTGAGACGTGGAAGATGAAACTGAGACGATGACGGAAAACGAAGGAATTAACTAAAAAGAGGAGCCGAGAGCGGGGAGAGAGAAAAGTGATGAAGAAGCAAAGGAAAGGAGGCGAGGAAAGGAGGCGAGCGAGGATCCTCCTCTATCAGCAGATAAGAGGCAGAAACAGATGAATCCTATTGGCCGGCGTTTCCTCCTCCAGCCTCTTATCTCCTCCAGCTTCATGAACTCGGGACACATTTCATACAAATTTGCGAAATCATGAAAGCCGCGTGCGGGCTCATCCATCACCGGCGGCGCCGCCTCATACATCCTCCCCTTCACAATAAAAGCACAATTGACACTTTTTTTAAAAAAGTTTCCCAACAATTACAAGCTTGTGGGAGATTACGAGGCTGCAGCTGCTCTGAAGGTCAAACAGCCGAACGGGGGAAACGTTTCAGGGAAAGTTTGTTTTCTCCATTTAAACACAATTTTATACAATATAAAAATGTAAAAAAAAATATTTATACATTTTGAATGTAAAAAAAATACATAAAAAAATACAAATGACAAGAACATGCAGCATCCCGCGCAGATGCAGGCACATATGCAGACGCAGGCGCATATGCAGACGCATATGCAGACGCATATGCAGACGCAGGCGCATATGCAGACGCATATGCACCTGCATATGCAGACGGAGGAACATATTCAGACGCATATGCAGATGCAAATGCAGATGCATATGCAGACGCATATGCAGATGTATATGCAGACGGAGGAACATATGCAGACGCATATGCAGATGCAAATGCAGATGCATATGCAGACGCATGCGCATATGCAGATGTATATGCAGACGGAGGAACATATGCAGATGTATATGCAGACGGAGGAACATATGCAGATGTATATGCGGACGGAGGAACATATGCAGATGCATATGCAGATGTATATGCAGACGGAGGAACATATGCAGATGTATATGCAGACGGAGGAACATATGCAGATGTATATGCGGACGGAGGAACATATGCAGATGCATATGCAGATGTATATGCAGACGGAGGAACATTTGCATCTGCATATGCAGATGCATATGCAGACGCATGCACATATGCAGATGCATATGCAGACGGAGGAACATATGCAGACGGAGACGGAGGCACATACGCAGACGCAGGTCCTCTACAGACCACTAGGGTCCAGATCCAGACCTGCAGGTCCTCTACAGACCACTAGGGTCCAGATCCAGACCTGCAGGTCCTCTACAGACCACTAGGGTCCAGATCCAGACCTGCAGGTCCTCTACAGACCACTAGGATCCAGATCCAGAACTGCAGGTCCTCTACAGACCACTAGGGTCCAGATCCAGACCTGCAGGTCCTCTACAGACCACTAGGGTCCAGATCCAGACCTGCAGGTCCTCTACAGACCACTAGGGTCCAGATCCAGACCTGCAGGTCCTCTACAGACCACTAGGGTCCAGATCCAGACCTGCAGGTCCTCTACAGACCACTAGGGTCCAGATCCAGACCTGCAGGTCCTCTACAGACCACTAGGGTCCAGATCCAGACCTGCGTTTAGCGTTTAGAGTTTTACTTTAAAAGCAGATCTGTTTTTTGTGCAGAATCCTCGGAGGTCTCAGTCGGTCGAGACGAGACACTAAATCTTCTTTCCGACACCTCGAGCCTTTTTCTTTTTTCTCTCTTCTCTATTTTTTTTAAAGGTTCTTTAAAACAACATTGATTGTTTCCCAGAACGACTTTCTGTCGCCGTGGTAATGATTATGCAGATGCGGCCCAACCTTTCCGTTTGACGGGCGGTTCCCACGGGGGCGGAGGTGACACGCCGGCCGTTGCCACGCCGACAGGCGGCCCCGGCCCCCCCAAACCCCCCCAACCTCACGCTCAGTCTGGCCTTTTACAGGAGGGTGAGCTGTTTTTTGTCTCTCATAGAAATCTAAATATTCCTATTAGAAATTTAAATGATGAACTTATGAATTACTCATTGATTGCGTTTACATTTTTGCAGATGATGTGATTCTTGATCTGAAGCACGAAATAGTGGATTCTTTCCGTTTTCTCCAAGTTCTTCTTTGCTTTTTATTTGCAGCTCAGATATCAAATTCACTAAAATGCTAACTTTATTCACAAAATTTACACTTTTTTCTCAACATTTCGACTTTTTCTTCAAAATTGTACTTCAACATTAATCTCGACATTTCGACTTTTTTCTCGAAGTGCATAATAAAAAAAAATCTTCCTCCTCTAAAATATTATTTTTATTTTTCTCCTGCCTGGCCCTGATTCTCTTCCGTACTAAATCTCTTGGGATCCTGAAAAAAATAATATATTTTGTACACATTTTATGTTTCCTCACATTATATTATACTTTGATTTATCCAATATTTAACATACTGTAATATTGTGTGACCAAGTACCTTTCCATCTTATTTGCAGAAAATATTATTGTTGCAGAAACATTTTGTTAGATTAGCAACTTTTTCCAGAGCTGAGGCTTCAAGTGTCACCTCTCTTCGGTGACATCTCGATGACATCAACATTCTTCAAATCTGTACATTTGTCTTTAAAGTGAATCATAAGAGATGATTTACCTACGGAAGAGTATCAGGGCCATGCAGGACAAAAAATATTTTTTGACATTTAGACTTTTTTCTCGAAGTGCATAATGAAAAAAAAATCTTCCTCTTCTAAAATATTATTTGTATTTTTCTCCTGCCCGGCCCTCACACTCTTCCGTATTTACCTCATGGTTTTAGATACTATTTTGTTAATAACTCTCAAGTTCATAGTCATTAAACCCGACAGGTTAAGAAACTTCATCTCCATCGTATAAAACATCCCGTGGTCAGTTTTCTATTAAACACCGTTCTGTTATCATGTGGAACAATTATGTACATTTAATTGATTTATCGTTGACACTGTCAGTTTGTGCATTTAATATGTAATTGTGATTTTTATATTTGTTGATATCTTAACTTTAGTATATTGTTTGGGTGTATAGGCTTCTAAACTCCTCACACATATTTATTCTTGTTGGTTTTTTTTTCTTCATCCTAATATTTTTGTGAAATAAAATAAAATAAAATAAAATAAAATAAAATAAAACCCGGAGCGCGATCGGCGTGGCAACGGTTCCTCTGAATACAGACTCGTTAACATTCGTAATTGAAGGTTATAGTATTTAAATTCTGCACCTAGCGGGGGTCAGTGGGCGTGAAACCCTGCCAAGGTTGCCCTTGAGCAAGGCGTTGCCCCCCCTGAATAACTGATCAGTCGCTGCTGCTCGTTTGGAAGATTTAGCCGCGTCGGTGAGAAAATCTACGTCAAAAATCCAGTCAAAATAATGTTTTTTGGGGTTTTTTTTAGTCAAAATTTGGTCTTGATTGAGTTTCTCCACTAGCCACTATCTCCACTAGCCGCTATCTCCACTAGCCACTATCTCCACTAGCCATTATCTCCACTAGCCATTATCTCTACTAGCCATTATCTCTACTAGCCGCTAACTCCACTAGCCACTATCTCCACTAGCCACTATCTCCACTAGCCACTATCTCCACTAGCCACTATCTCCACTAGCCATTATCTCTACTAGCCGCTAACTCCACTAGCCACTATGAACACTAGCCGCTAACTCCACTAGCCACTATCTCCACTAGCCGCTATCTCCACTAGCCGCTATCTCCACTAGCCATTATCTCCACTAGCCGCTAACTCCACTAGCCACTATGAACACTAGCCGCTAACTCCACTAGCCACTATCTCCACTAGCCACTATCTCCACTAGCCACTATCTCCACTAGCCACTATCTCCACTAGCCACTATCTCCACTAGCCACTATCAACACTAGCCACTATCTCCACTAGCCACTATCCCCACTAGCCACTATCTCGACTAGCCACTATCAACACTAGCCACTATCTCCACTAGCCACTATCTCCACTAGCCACTATCTCCACTAGCCACTATCTCCACTAGCCGCTAACTCCACTAGCCACTATCTCCACTAGCCACTATCTCCACTAGCCACTATGTCCACTAGCCGCTAACTCCACTAGCCACTATGAACACTAGCCACTATCTCCACTAGCCACTATCAACACTAGCCACTATCTCCACTAGCTTTTATCCCCACTAGCCACTATCAACACTAGCCACTATCAACACTAGCCACTATCTCCACTAGCCACTATCTCCACTAGCCACTATCAACACTAGCCACTATCTCCACTAGCCACTATCTCCACTAGCCACTATCTCCACTAGCTTTTATCCCCACTAGCCACTATCAACACTAGCCACTATCAACACTAGCCACTATCTCCACTAGCCACTATCTCCACTAGCCACTATCAACACTAGCCACTATCTCCACTAGCCACTATCAACACTAGCCACTATCTCCACTAGCTTTTATCCCCACTAGCCACTATCAACACTAGCCACTATCAACACTAGCCACTATCTCCACTAGCCACTATCTCCACTAGCCACTATCAACACTAGCCACTATCTCCACTAGCCACTATCTCTACTAGCCTATCTCCACTAGCCACTATCTCCACTAGCCACTATCTCCACTAGCCATTATCTCCACTAGCCATTATCTCTACTAGCCATTATCTCTACTAGCCGCTAACTCCACTAGCCACTATGAACACTAGCCGCTAACTCCACTAGCCGCTATCTCCACTAGCCACTATCTCCACTAGCCACTATCTCCACTAGCCACTATCTCCACTAGCCACTATCTCCACTAGCCACTATCTCCACTAGCCACTATCTCCACTAGCCATTATCTCTACTAGCCGCTAACTCCACTAGCCACTATGAACACTAGCCGCTAACTCCACTAGCCACTATCTCCACTAGCCGCTATCTCCACTAGCCGCTATCTCCACTAGCCATTATCTCCACTAGCCGCTAACTCCACTAGCCACTATGAACACTAGCCGCTAACTCCACTAGCCACTATCTCCACTAGCCACTATCTCCACTAGCCACTATCTCCACTAGCCACTATCTCCACTAGCCACTATCAACACTAGCCACTATCTCCACTAGCTTTTATCCCCACTAGCCACTATCAACACTAGCCACTATCAACACTAGTCACTATCTCCACTAGCCACTATCTCCACTAGCCACTATCAACACTAGCCACTATCTCCACTAGCCACTATCTCCACTAGCCACTATCTCCACTAGCTTTTATCCCCACTATCCACTATCAACACTAGCCACTATCAACACTAGCCACTATCTCCACTAGCCACTATCTCCACTAGCCACTATCAACACTAGCCACTATCTCCACTAGCCACTATCAACACTAGCCACTATCTCCACTAGCTTTTATCCCCACTAGCCACTATCAACACTAGCCACTATCAACACTAGCCACTATCTCCACTAGCCACTATCTCCACTAGCCACTATCAACACTAGCCACTATCTCCACTAGCCACTATCTCTACTAGCCTATCTCCACTAGCCACTATCTCCACTAGCCACTATCTCCACTAGCTTTTATCCCCACTAGCCACTATCTCCACTAGCCACTATCTCCACTAGCCACTATCTTCACTAGCCACTATCTCTACTAGCCACTATCTCCACTAGCCACTATCTCCACTAGCCGCTATCTCCACTAGCCGCTATCTCCACTAGCCATTATCTCCACTAGCCGCTAACTCCACTAGCCACTATGAACACTAGCCGCTAACTCCACTAGCCACTATCTCCACTAGCCACTATCTCCACTAGCCACTATCAACACTAGCCACTATCTCTACTAGCCTATCTCCACTAGCCACTATCTCCACTAGCCACTATCTCCACTAGCCTATCTCCACTAGCCACTATCTCCACTAGCCATTATCTCCACCAGCCACTATCTCCACTAGCCACTATCTCTACTAGCCGCTATCTCCACTAGCCACTATCTCCACTAGCCACTATCTCCACTAGCTTTTATCCCCACTAGCCACTATCTCCACTAGCCACTATCTCCACTAGCCACTATCTCCACTAGCCGCTAACTCCACTAGCCACTATCTCCACTAGCCACTATGTCCACTAGCCGCTAACTCCACTAGCCACTATGAACACTAGCCACTATCTCCACTAGCCACTATCAACACTAGCCACTATCAACACTAGCCACTATCTCCACTAGCCACAATCTCCACTAGCCACTATCTCCACTAGCCACTATCTCCACTAGCCACTATCTCCACTAGCCACTATCTCTACTAGCCACTATCTCCACTAGCCACTATCAACACTAGCCACTATCTCCACTAGCCACTATCAACACTAGCCACTATCAACACTAGCCACTATCTCCACTAGCCACAATCTCCACTAGCCACTATCTCCACTAGCCACTATCTCCACTAGCCACTATCTCCACTAGCCACTATCTCTACTAGCCACTATCTCCACTAGCCACTATCAACACTAGCCACTATCTCCACTAGCCGCTATCTCCACTAGCTTTTATCTCCACTAGCCACTATCTCCACTAGACACTATCTCCACTACCCACTATCTCCACTAGCCGCTAACTCCACTAGCCACTATCTCCACTAGCCGCTATCTCCACTAGCCACTATCTCCACTGGCTTTTATCTCCACTAGCCACTATCTCCACTAGACACTATCTCCACTAGCTACTATCTCCACTAGCCACTATCTCCACTAGTCACTATCTCTACTAGCCACTATCTCCACTAGCTGCTATCTCCACTAGCCGCTATCTCAACTAGCCGCTATCTCCACTAGTCACTATCTCCACTACCCACTATCTCCACTAGCCGCTA
>NC_084595.1:80000-152500 GCF_033807715.1 Cololabis saira | reverse complement strand
TAGAACAGTTATTAAAGTAGTTTTGGGTGTTTTATAATTAAGTTTATTGAAACTCTTGTTCTATGTCAGAATGTGTCAGATTCAGGACTGGATAAGTGTTTACTTCAATCTTACTCCGTTTGGAACATGTTGGTGGATCCGTGAGGTCTGACCAAGTGCTGTACATTTCCTGGTGTAATATGGTCCAGTTTCCTGGTGTAATATGGTCCAGTTTCCTGGTGTAATATGGTCCAGGTTCCTGGTGTAATGTGGTCCAGTTTCCTGGTGTAATATGGTCCAGTTTCCTGGTGTAATGTGGTCCAGTTTCCTGGTGTAATATGGTCCAGTTTCCTGGTGTAATATGGTCCAGTTTCCTGGTGTAATGTGGTCCAGTTTCCTGGTGTAATGTGGTCCAGTTTCCTGGTGTAATATGGTCCAGTTTCCTGGTGTAATGTGGTCCAGTTTCCTGGTGTAATATGGTCCAGTTTCCTGGTGTAATGTGGTCCAGTTTCCTGGTGTAATGTGGTCCAGTTTCCTGGTGTAATATGGTCCAGTTTCCTGGTGTAATATGGTCCAGTTTCCTGGTGTAATACGGTCCAGTTTCCTGGTGTAATATGGTCCAGTTTCCTGGTGTAATACGGTCCAGTTTCCTGGTGTAATATGGTCCAGTTTCCTGGTGTAATACGGTCCAGTTTCCTGGTGTAATACGGTCCAGTTTCCTGGTGTAATATGGTCCAGTTTCCTGGTGTAATACGGTCCAGTTTCCTGGTGCAATGTGGTCCAGTTTCATGGTGTAATGTAGTCCAGTATTACACTTTTTGTACTCTTTTTTTGCATGTCGGAAATAAAATCTTCAAATCAAATCAAATCAGATGAGGAGGAGGATGAAGAGGATGATGAAGAGGAAGAAGAGGCCGCCGAGTTAACCTTTCTGGTTCCTCTTCTCCCTCCTTCTCCTCCTCCCGGACCTGAATATAAATGTAAATGCCGGCGTTTCTTCGTTTCTTCGTTTCTCCGTCTCTGGGATCTGCTCGTATCGATTCGGCCAGTCCCAGTCGCTCTGCTCGGCAGCCTGAGTGTGTTTCCCCTGACGCGCCGTGACAGGTATTACCAGGTATTACCCAGAGTTCAAGTGGCTTCACACTCCGGCTGCTCGTTCCGACTACAAACCTCCACAAACCTCCACAAACCTCCAACAAACACGGCCCTCCCATTTAAAGACCTTTAGATCGTTTTCAAAGAGAGCCGGTCAGCAAGAAATACTTTATATTTGTGGCTAGGCAAGTTTATTTGTATAGCAATTCAACAAAAGGTGATTCAAAGTGCTTTACATCAACGTTAAAAGCAGCAAGACACAATTATACAGTAAATAACAAATAAAATGATAAAAAAGAGGTAAAAATAATAAAAATCACAATTTGTTAAAAAGTAAGGGCAAAAAAGTCGAAATGTCGAGAAAAAAGTTGAAATGTCGAGATTAATGTTGACGTACAATTTCAAGAAAAAAGTCAAAATATTGAAAAAAAAGTTGAAATGTCGAAAAGAAAAGAGGTAAAATAATAAAAAGAAACAGTTGTTAAAAAGTAAGGACAGCAAAGTCTAGCAGTTACACATCTCATTCTTAAAATGGCAAGAATTAAATTTCTATACGGTCAAAACGTACAAAGACCGGGTCAAATACAGGATTACTAAAGTAATCTGGAACTATTCGTACAGTGAATTAAACCAATTTGACGATTCTACGTCACAATGTCTGTTTCCATATAGTACACATATAGTACACAAAACAAACATACACAAAAAACCTAAAACCCCATTCCAATAGAAACCTCCTCTCGTTTTTCACTTTTTAAGTCCTTGACTTATAACTAACATGTACAAGTACTCACTTTAGTACTTAGTGGGTCCCCAGACCCAGACAGGCTAACCCCAGGCTAGCATCTATTAAAGTAACACATTTAGAGGAGCATTTCTTACCCAGTCTCAGTGACCCTCCTGGCTCGAGGAACCCCGTCACCGGGCATCGTCCTGACGCCTCAGATGTTGGGGTCCCGGGTTTCTGGCACCAAAAATGTTAGGTCCAAATCAACATTACATAAATTCATAACTAGGAAAGACACAGAGACTACCTTGGAATGGGTTTTTAGCGCACTCCTGCAGGAGGGGGAAGAGCAACAGGAGTGCAGGGCAACGTAGCCCTCATTGAGAACTCCTGAGCTTCCCCAAAGATCCTCCCTCTAGAAGATGCTTTTATTAAGAAACTTTGACAGGAAATGATCATATAAGGACAATGCATAGTAAACAGTAGACAGTAGACAATGGGTAGTGGACAATGGGTGGAAGTGATAACGTATGATTGAGTCCTGACATTACAGTGCTCACCTGTCACCAGGACAGTCCAAAACCTGAGTAGATCAGGAAGTGGCTGCCGTGACTTCTGTTGACCAAGCATGTGACAGTTTCACAATGACAAAACAAGTTCAAAGGTTGATTTACCTGACAACGCCCACAACTAGCTCTCTCCACCGGCTCGAGCGTCTGCCATTGTTTAGAAGCGGTGGCTGTTTGAACAGCGAGGGAGAGTAGAAATGAGATTTTGCATCGACATTTACCCTCATAAAAGGATCAGTTCCCACAGTACGGACCCGGTAACTGCACACGAATCAGTGGTAAGTTCCTTTTTTTTTAATGTTATTTATATTTGTATGATCTTTGCATGGGCTAAATATTTAGCTTAGCTCCGGAGCCCCGGCGCCGCCTACGGAGCTGCCGGAGCTGCTCACGGACCGGACCGTCGGGGAGCCCCGGGCTCGGGGCTCTATTAGTACCGTAATACATTTTTCTTCTGTGGTTTCAGATCTTTCAAGCACCTGGAGCTGTTCACATTCAGAAGACGCGCGGTCCTTCCTTGAGCCAGCAATATTGCATAAATGTTATTTATATATTTTAACAATAAAGTTGCCATTTGTGAAAATTCAGTGTTGTGATTTCTTTACAGTTAACATGATTCATTTGTCTTGTAACATAAGAAGTGAAATGATGAGGAATTGGAGTAAATAACTGTGGTGTAACTGTTTAGAATTAAATTCAATCTTCCTGTTTGAATTAGTGTGAAGACGAGGTGACCCGTTCCCTCTTCAGGGAACTAAAGGCTGATTTATGGTTCCGCGTTACACCAACGCAGAGCCTACGGCGTAGGGTATGTGTCGATTTAACGCAGAACCGTGGACACGCTTTGCTACGCAGCCGCTGCTCTTCTCCCCGGAGCGACGCTTTGTCTCCTCCCCTCCTACACGTCATTCAAGCAGCCAATCAGCGCAGAGCCTCATTATCATACCCCCACCGCCCTGAAAATGAAGCACAGAAAAAGGCTTTAGAAGCGGAAAAAATAAAAACATGGCCCAGAGACTGAATTTCTGATTTATGTAGAAAAAACAAGCTTTAGATTGTTTTTAAGACATTCAAGGCCTGTTTGAAATATACATTAAATGCCATAATATGTCTCCTTTAAAAGTAACTCCACTTCTCTGTCACTCCAAACCAAAGACTCTGGTTCATCTTGGAAGTAACTGGAAGTTACTTGTGTCATTTGTTGATGTTTTTTTCCAGGATTGTGATTGGCTAGCATGACTTTATCTTCTCGTTACACTGCCCCCTGCAGGTTTGGCTGCTCATAGCACCTTAACAGATATTTATGCAGGTTCCTGGAAATGATGGGATTTTTCCCATTTTTGTAAAGAGTTTTTGTAAATACTGTGGAAACGTGGCCTAATTCTGACGTTTGTTTGACACTTCTTCATTCATGGTGGCCGTTCTCTCCATGTTTGAGGGTAAATTGTAAAGTGAAAGTAAAAATAATGGTATTCATGAAGACTCTAAAGTCCGAGTTTAGCGGGTGTTTGGTTTATAGAGCTGAGTGGAGTTGAACAGGTTTGTGTCCAGAAATATGTTCCTACATATAATCATTTAGATTTAGGAACAACCTGGTTGGGTTTGGAACCCCTTAAACCTGACCAGGTTTCATGTCCGTTAGTCCAGGTTTGACCTTTGACCTCCTCACCAGTTCATCTACTTTGTTGTAAACACCGATCTTAAAGCTCTGCTTTCACCACTTCACTGGGATTCCTTCAGTTTCTGTCACTTCAGAGGAAATGAAACATTCATGTTTCTGTCGTCCGGTAAACTCCCGCCTGCAGGAGCCGCTCTGCCGTTTGTGTGTTTTCCTAAGTGTTTGTGGGGAATCCCTCCGTGTGAGGGAGTGGGGGTTTCCTTTCCTGCCAAAACTCTCCACTTTTACTCACTTCTCGGCTCCGTGATGTGTTCTTTTGTGGACGCTGAGTGCTGTAGTAAATAATGCAGCTGAGTAGATCCATCCATCATCGCTCGTAGTCCGTCTGCTGCGTTTTTGCCTCAAACTGGATTTCTGTTTGGGAACCATCCATCATCTCGCTGAGCATGAAACGCCGGCCAAGAGACTCCGACCGCTGCTCAGTGGCCGTTCCCACGCACTTTTACACAACGTGACGGCACGCCGACGCGTCAGCCGCTACCGGCCCAGACTCAGGTCAAGGTCAAGGTCAAGGTCAATTTTATTTATATAGCACATTTAAAAACAACCGAGGTCGACCAAAGTGCTGCACAGTAAACATTAAAATGAAACAATACCAAAAGAATATACAGTAGAAAGTGCAGAAACAATGAAATCACTCAGGGTTCCTGCTAGGGAGGTGAACTTACAAGATGTTGAATCACGAGGGAACTTGGCGTTCCCCACTTGATTCATTCATGTGTTCATAATTAGTGCTGTCAAAAAATGTAATGTAAAAAAATTAATCTAATTAATAACAGGATTTATACTTAATTAATCTAATGAATCGCATTTTAATCTCATATATGCTTAAGGTTTAGAGTTTACACTACCTAGAGATTTACCAACACCAGCTAGAGGTTTACTAAACACTAACTATAGGCTTTACTAAACAGAAAGGTTTTAAGTTTAGTTTTAAAGGTGGAGGTGGTGTCAGCCTCCTTAACCCAGATTGGAAGTTGGTTCCATAGTAATGGTGCCTGATAGCAGAACGCCCGCCCTCCAAATCTACATTTAGATACTCTAGGAACTACGAGTAAACCTGCACTCTGAGAGCGGAGAACTCTGCCAGGAACATAAGGCACTATCAGGTCTTGTTGATAGGAAAATTCTTTTTTACAAAATGTAAAAATCACTGTGTTCTTGTTGATAGTCCCATCTTCTTTCTGTTTATACATGTTGTTACTAGCATGAAAGGCCTACGGGTCCCTGAATGGGCCACATTTAAAATGCTTGCGCATTTTGCCACTCATAATTAATTGCTTATATTTTCATTTTCAATTATCAGTTTAATTAATTAATCTAATTAACGCGCTAAACTGACAGCCCTAATAATAATTGCTCGGGGGTTTATGTTCATGTTCTGGGTGTCTGGAAATATCCTAGAGACAACTTCTGTTGTAATAGACGCTTTATAAATAAAATTGAATTGAATTGAATTTATTTCAAGTTGGACTTCTATATAAATGTTTTTTTTCTTTTGTGCATTTGAACTTCAATAATCCAACATGAAATCATGCCTCTTATAGAAAATACAATATTTCTGCTTTTAAAGGTTTTCTGTTATAAATTAAGGACAAATGAGCCATTATTTTGAAGGAGGAAGAAACAGGAAGTGCTATTAGTCCAGATCTGTTTATCTGGGTCTCGTTGTCCAGATTTCTGCACGTTCCTGGACTCGTAGCCACAAACGAGGTGATCATGATGTATCATGCAGCAGAGAAAGTCTCTTTGTTTCTGGGGTTAAAAACAGAAGAGGAATCAATGAGGGGCCCCTGGTGGATCCTAGCGGGACCCCTGGTGGATCCTCCGGACCGGCCAATGGGGGGCCAGCTAGTCCAGCTAGTCCAGGTGGGGGGTCAGGACCCCGGCCCGCCTCACTACTGCTGATTCCACAGTTATCCTGACAGTGATGCATGCTGGGACGGGAGCGCCGGTACCTGAGGGGGATCAGCTGCAGCCGGACGGGGTTAGGACGGTATTTTTAGAGCCAGTAGTGGTTTTGAGTCTGGGAGAGAAAAGAGAAGCTGATTTCCTAGAGAAGAGGAGGTTCTTTTAATATTTATTTCTATTTATGTGCTGAAAAATGGGTCCATTAGGTTTCAGTTCGTTAGTCCTGGTTGGATCCGCCGGAGCAGCCGCCACACCTCCTTCAGGGGGAAACGTAAATGTTTGTTTTTTAAATACATTTATGGAATTGCTCTGTGTCTTTTTGTATTGATTATTCTATTATTTAACACATATAAAATAACTACAAATGCAAGTCAGAACAACGTGATGGATTTCACTATGACATGATGATGATATTCACTGTGATACAAAACTATATATATATATATATATATATATATATATATATATATATATATATATATATATATATATATATATATATATATATATATATATATTATGCTCCATACTATATGAAACAATTACAATAATAAGAATAATTGTTGTTGTAATAATAATATTTATATACCAACAAATGTAATGATTAGCACGCCTTTTGTTTTCACTCTTCTAGAGATTGTTTCTGTTTCCTCTAAGCATTGATTATTTATTTTCTGAGATCCGTCTTCTGTTTGTTTTTTACTTGATTTTTCTGTCAGATTTACGTTTGTCTTCCTTCTTGTTTTGCATTTGTGTTTACTTTGCTGAATTAAAAGTTAAAAAGTTAAAAAGGGTCGGCACAATAAGCTCAGGCTTCAGCTCGGTTTGTTCCTTACTTGATAAATGTATTTATCAATGGAAACTGATCGACCAAATAAACTACTATTTCACTAGGTATTATCTTTCCCAACACTTGTCCCCACTCATATGTTGAACTGTGATGTCCCAGCATCCCTGACGACAGTGGTCAATCTGGTTTTTAGCTCTGCAGTTTTACTAACTTACACAAATGAAAAGGAAGCAGACAACTAGCAATTTCTTTTTCAAAAAAAAGACGGTAAGTGATGGTCCAATGTTTCCCAGCAGCCGAGGGAGAAGGAGCAGGCAGGGAAAGTGGGAGTCGGGCTGTTAACCAGGCCGTTAGCCTGTTAGCCAGGCCGTTAGCCTGTTAGCCAGGCCGTTAGCCTGTTAGCCAGGCCGTTTGCCTGTTAGCCAGGCCGTTAGCCTGTTAGCCAGGCCGTTAGCCTGTTAACCAGGCCGTTAGCCTGTTAGCCAGGCCGTTAGCCTGTTAACCAGGCCGTTAGCCTGTTAGCCGCTCCATGTCCACGTGATATTGTTGCACTGACATAGTGAATGAAGTGAACACAAAGAGTATAATTGTGTCTGTCTCTCTAACTGCCGCTGCTGTCCGTGGTGCAGAAAACGGATGCGTAAAGGCGCGTTGGCTGAATTGATCAACACGTTGTTAAAGTGTTCATAGTTACGTTAGCAGGATGTGAATGAGGCTGCATTTGAAAAGGTTCATATTTTCTTGCCCACTCAGATAAACTACACAGACTTCTGTGATGAGTGTTTGGGCTGTTGATGATGCTGTAGTTCAGTTCTGAGACTCGTAACCTCGCCGTACGTTAGCTTTGACTGAATTAACGCCAGTGCCCCGGAGGACGGATACAGACGTCTTTTTTTCTCCTTTTTTTTCTTTTTTCTTCCTTTTTCCATTCCTTTTTAATCTCAACATTTCGACTTTTTTTCTCAAAATTGTTGACTTTTTTCTCGACATTTGAACATTTTCGTCGACATTTCGACTTTTTTTCTCGAAGTGCATAATGAATAAATAAATCTTCCCCCAGTTCTAACTAATATAGAAACATGCAGCATGTGTTTCTTCATTCTAATTCTGATACAAGACTTTTCATTTTTTGCGGCTCCAGACACATTTGTTTTTTGTGTTTTTGGTCCAATATGGCTCTTTCAAAAAAAGTCGAAAGGTTGAGATTAAAAAGGAAAGGAAAAAGGAAGAAAAAAAGAGAAAAAAAGGAAAAAAAGAAGAAAAAATAAAAAAAGAAGAAAATAAAGAGAAATAAAAATTAACAAAGGAAAAAAAAAAGGAAAAAAAAGGTCAAACATATTTGAAAAAGCTCCAGGAGCCACTAGGGCGGCGCTAAAGAGCTACATACGGCTCTAGAGCGGCGGGTTGCTGACCCCTGGTCCATGGGGATCTTCTCTGGAGCTGGGAGGAGAAGAAGAACCATCTTTGGACACACTTTCCTACATAGACGTGGACAAGAGGGGGATGGGTGGATGGGGAGATGGGGGGGTCGGGGAGTCGGGGGGACTTCGCGGTGCGTTCTCTGCCCGTCAGCAGCAGGACGGAGGTAGAAATTCCTCCCAGAGATTCAGTCTGCCGTCTGTCAGTTCTGATGGGACGGTATTGATCCGGGGTCAGGACCGTGACCCCCCCATGTTACCCCCATCACACACACACACACACACACACACACACACACACACACACACACACACACACACACACACACACACACACACACACACACACACACACACACACACACACACACACACACACACACACACTCAGGTCCAGGTGTGTGACGGCTGTCAGACCCGCTGGACGGAGACGCCGGCGTCTCCTGACCTTCGTAATCGTCCCCGTGACCCGAGCAGAGAGTTTGATCACCGTCACCAGGACGACCGTCTCCGTCACCGGGACGACCGTCACCGGGACGACCGTCACCGGGACGACCGTCACCGGGACGACCGTCACCGGGACGACCGGCTGGAACCAGGAAACCAGGATGAAGATGTTCCGATGGGTCCCCAAACTACGGCCTGCGGGCCACATCCGGCCCGCCAAAGCAATTGAGGTGGCCCACTTATGATCCCAGAATTTTTTTATTTATTTATTTATTTTTTTTTTTTAATTTTCCTATCATAAGATATCCGTACTTAAATGTAGGCATTCTAATTCAAATTGACCATAGTTATGAGCTATTTATAACTAATAGTGGCTCATCTTCACCCCCTCACACAATGGTATATTCTGACGTGACTTTTACCGTGACCGAGTGGTGAGCTGACAGAAAAAGACGACAGCCGTCTCACAGCAAGAAGGTCCTGGGTTCGATTCCTGCCGGGGACGCTGTGGGCGCTGAAGTGCGTGTTAGTTCCCCCATGACTTCAGCACCCACACCCTGGGTGGGGTTGGCATGCAACAGTCCTGGGCTATACATGTCCCCTCTGGCCAACCGGGGAACAGATGGGGTGGGGAAGATCTGGTCGGAATAACGTGATCCTTCCACGCGCTACGTCCGGGCGGAGAAACCCCACCCTGTCTGGTGAAAAGATGCTGCTGCTCCTCAGGTTAAGGAGGAGACCTGAGCTCAGAGCAGGAACTCCCGGGGTTGGTAGAGGATGGAAATGCCCAGGACTGTTAGGTAGGAGCACTGGGTGATAAAATGGGGGAAAAAACCGGGATAAAAATATAAAAAAAAAAAAAAAAAGAAGAAGACGACAAAATGCCGAAAGTTTTGGGGAAACGAAAAATGGATTCAGAGTGCAGAGTTTTCAAACAGCAGTGGACAGATGACTATTTTTTTTTTTCAGTGCAAGGAAAAGGCAGTTTGTCTGATCTGCAAAGAAACGTTAGCAGTGTTCAAAGAATTTAACATTCGTCGACATTATGAAACCCGCCATGTAGAGCAGTGTGCTAGCCTGCAGGGCCAAGTGAGGAGAGACAAGGTAACTCAGCTAAAATGTGGATTAGCCCAATAGAGCACATTACTGCGTCAGACGCAGATGAACGTGGCGTCCGTCCGGGCAGCTTCAAGGTAGCTAAACTGATAGCACGCTGTGGAAAGCCGTTCAGTGATGGGGAGTTTATTAAAAAGTGTTGTAGCACTGCTGCGGAGGAGGAGGTGTGTCCGGACAAGAAAGATGTCCTAAACGCGGTGAGTCTGTCCGCATCTAGAGTCACCAGGCGGGATGAAGAAATGGGGGATAATGTACATTACCACCCAGCTGAAAGAGAAAGCTAAAGATTTTGTGTATTTTTCGTTGTCATTGGATGAGAGCAACGACATGCAGGACACAGCACAACTGTTTTTTTATTCAGGGAGTAAATTCCAACTTTGAAGTTACAGAGGAGCTGGCAGCATTACAAAGTCTCACAGATACGACAACAGGCAGTGGTTGACAGTAACGGAGTAAATTTACTTGAGTACTGTACTTAAGTACATATCCTGAAGATTTGTACTTTACTTGAGTATTAGATTTCTTTGGTACTTATTACTCTTACTTGAATACATTTCCAAGACAAATATTTTTACTTTTACTCGAGTAAATTTCTAGGAAGGCTGAAAAGTACTCGTTACTTTCAGGTCTGCTCTTTTTTCTTCATCCCTAAAATCCTATTGGACACAAGCTGTTTTTGTCAAAGGAGGAGACCTATCACAGTGCACGCTCTCCACTGGGATGTACGTAAAGCGGAAATACATCAAGCCTCCTCAAAACGATACCGCCAAAGTAGCCTGTGTTTGTCAAGACAGAGCCGCAACAAGTAAGACAGAGCTGCAACAAGTCAAGACAGAGCTGCAACAAGTCAAGACAGAGCTGCAACAAGTCAAGACAGAGCTGCAACAAGTCAAGACAGAGTCAACAAGTCAAGACAGAGCTGCAACAAGTCAAGACAGAGCTGCAACAAGTCAAGACAGAGCTGCAACAAGTCAAGACAGAGTCGCAACAAGTCAAGACAGAGCCGCAACAAGTCAAGACAGAGCCGCAACAAGTCAAGACAGAGCTGCAACAAGTCAAGACAGAGCTGCAACAAGTCAAGACAGAGCCGCAACAAGTCAAGACATAGCTGCAACAAGTCAAGACAGAGCTGCAACAAGTCAAGACAGAGCTGCAACAAGTCAAGACAGAGCCGCAACAAGTCAAGACAGAGTCAACAAGTCAAGACAGAGCCGCAACAAGTCAAGACAGAGCTGCAACAAGTCAAGACAGAGCCGCAACAAGTCAAGACAGAGCTGCAACAAGTCAAGACAGAGCTGCAACAAGTCAAGACAGAGCCGCAACAAGTCAAGACAGAGCTGCAACAAGTCAAGACAGAGTCAACAAGTCAAGACAGAGTCAACAAGTCAAGACAGAGCTGCAACAAGTCAAGACAGAGCTGCAACAAGTCAAGACAGAGCTGCAACAAGTCAAGACAGAGCCGCAACAAGTCAAGACAGAGCTGCAACAAGTCAAGACAGAGCTGCAACAAGTCAAGACAGAGTCAACAAGTCAAGACAGAGCCGCAACAAGTCAAGACAGAGCTGCAACAAGTCAAGACAGAGCTGCAACAAGTCAAGACAGAGCTGCAACAAGTCAAGACAGAGCCGCAACAAGTCAAGACAGAGTCAACAAGTCAAGACAGAGTCAACAAGTCAAGACAGAGCTGCAACAAGTCAAGACAGAGCTGCAACAAGTCAAGACAGAGCTGCAACAAGTCAAGACAGAGCTGCAACAAGTCAAGACAGAGTCAACAAGTCAAGACAGAGCCGCAACAAGTCAAGACAGAGTCAACAAGTCAAGACAGAGTCAACAAGTCAAGACAGAGCCGCAACAAGTCAAGACAGAGCTGCAACAAGTCAAGACAGAGCTGCAACAAGTCAAGACAGAGTCAACAAGTCAAGACAGAGTCAACAAGTCAAGACAGAGCTGCAACAAGTCAAGACAGAGCTGCAACAAGTCAAGACAGAGCTGCAACAAGTCAAGACAGAGCTGCAACAAGTCAAGACAGAGCTGCAACAAGTCAAGACAGAGCCGCAACAAGTCAAGACAGAGTCAACAAGTCAAGACAGAGCTGCAACAAGTCAAGACAGAGCTGCAACAAGTCAAGACAGAGTCAACAAGTCAAGACAGAGCTGCAACAAGTCAAGACAGAGTCAACAAGTCAAGACAGAGCCGCAACAAGTCAAGACAGAGCTGCAACAAGTCAAGACAGAGTCAACAAGTCAAGACAGAGCTGCAACAAGTCAAGACAGAGCTGCAACAAGTCAAGACAGAGTCAACAAGTCAAGACAGAGCTGCAACAAGTCAAGACAGAGCTGCAACAAGTCAAGACAGAGCTGCAACAAGTCAAGACAGAGCTGCAACAAGTCAAGACAGAGCTGCAACAAGTCAAGACAGAGCTGCAACAAGTCAAGACAGAGCTGCAACAAGTCAAGACAGAGTCAACAAGTCAAGACAGAGCTGCAACAAGTCAAGACAGCCGAAATTTACTCTTACTCTTACTCTTACTTTTACTTAAAGTAAATTTAAAAGCATTTACTTTTGGATACTTAAGTACCTTTAAAAGCAAGTACTTTTCTACTCTTACTCAAGTAATATTTTGACTGAGCTACTTTTACTTGTAACGGAGTAAATTTTGACCAGTAGTATTTGTACTCTTATCCAAGTACTGGGGTCGAGTACTCTGTCCACCTCTGACAACAGGGGAGGATATTTTTGGTAAAGTTTGCCAAACAATGGAAGAGTTGGATGTGGACTGGTCTAAGCTGGCCAGCATCACAACGGACGGTGCTCCAAATATGACCAGCGCGTCGCGGGGGCTCGTCGGGCGCGTGAAAAAGGAAATGGCAAAAAAGAGGGCTCACACTCCCGCTACAAGTCACTGCTTGATTCACCAGCAAGCACTGTGCTGCAAAGAAAGAAG
This sequence comes from Cololabis saira, assembly GCF_033807715.1. NCBI lineage: Eukaryota > Metazoa > Chordata > Actinopteri > Beloniformes > Belonidae > Cololabis > Cololabis saira. The sequence continues at coordinate 139,826 of NC_084595.1, read as the reverse complement.
AATCAGCCCACAGAGATGTGCTTTACACTGACGTCCGCTGGTTAAGCCGGGGCAGATCATTTCCTGTTATAGACTAACCTCGGCCCCCCATCACAGAAAGGAAAGTTGTTGTGGCCCCCACTGAAAAAAGTTTGGGGACCCCTGTGTTTGAGGATCTTACTCAAGTGTTTGATTAAAAAACAGCACAAGATCATTAAAAACCATCAAACTAAAATCAAATAAAGCTGCAAATGTGTTGATAATTAGGGGGCGTGGTCTTTTGATTGACAGCTACGTCTCCTGAGGGATGGGTATCGTTTGCATTTTCATCGAATCCGATTCCTATTTCGAATCCTCATTTCGATTCCGATTCTTTTTGAATACCGATTCCGATACCAATATTAATTAGAAAGTAAATAAATAGAATATATGAAGAACAGAAATGTTTTTATTTCATCCACATCAGTACTATCCGCCGGGTCCGTCGGCTCCGTTTTCCCGCTATTTTTAAATATGCCACAGTCCCTCACATTTAACCCGTGGGTGAGTAAATGTTTGGCCATATTTGACGTACTTCCCCCCTTGCACGAAATTTCTCGCTCACACTTCACACATGTCGCCAATCCGTCAGTTCTCTTACCATAATATAACCACACTTTAGACCGTTTAGATTTTCCACCGCTTCCCTCCATTTTGTTTGAATTTGTCTGAACAGTACACTGAGCAGCCGCGGATGTGACGTAATACTCAGAGCGCGCGCGGGGGGCGGGGAGAGAGAGAAAAAAAAAAAAAAAACTCCCAGCATTCGAAATGAAGATTCGAAATGCGCATTTTTAAACGAATATCGAATTTTTGGATTTCGGTTCCGGTTCCAAAATTGGAACCGGGTTTCGGTTCCCATCCCTACTCCTGAGGCTGGTTGTTGTTTCTTATGTCTGCTGGTTGTTGCAGGTGAGGAAACTCACGTTTCATGAATGAAACCAAATGAGTTCAAGGTCAAACCTTAAACAATCCTTTCTAGTTCTCTGTTGTTGTTTTTGTTGTTGTGGTTGTTGTTGTTGTTGTTGTTGTTGTTGGCTGGTGGTCCGGTTGGACGACTTGGATGGTCCAGATGTGGTTTGAGGGCTGGAGACTCTAGAAACGTCCAGCTGTTACTAGAGGTGGGTGCCATTCATCGATGTGTCGATGCATCGCGATGCGTCACATGACGATTTGGAATCGATTAATTAAAATGTATTTATTTATTTATTTATTTTTTTAAGTTATCCTATCCAGATTCCAGACTGAATAAGCTGCTGAATCATTTCATTTTCAAGAATGCACATTTCTTATTGTTCACTGTAAATATGGCAGATATGTTTACACTAAATAAATATCTAGTTTACTTGAATTAATGAACTCATTAAATCCAGGACTTGAGCGTTTTCAGTGTTTTCACCAATAGAGGGCGCTCTCATGCAAGTGCAGCTTTCCCTGGTCAAAGTTAAGTAAGTCAAAGAGCAAATTCTTACATAGTCATAAAATACATTATTTTGTGTCTTTGAAAAATACATGTCAAATGTTCAAAAACCTTGTTATTTACTTAATGAGTGTTGTTAGAGGAACTGAGTTAATTGATTGGCTATTTATTTACAAATGTAGCCACAGATGAAGACAAAATCAATCTTGTATGGAAAAAAGCATCAAAAATCACAATAATCCAAGAATCGAAGCTCCAATAATCGAAATCCAATCGAATCGTGAGGTCCCTTGTTTGCACAACCCTAGCTGTTACCAGAGGTGGAAGGTGTTGGACCGCCGTCATGTGCTCATGTGAACTCTGGACTCTTATGAATGTTTATGAACATTTAGTGAATATGTGAATTCGACTTTAAAGCCGGCTCAACCCCGGTCTGAAATCAGCTTTAATGTGCCTCCTAAAATGGCTGCCTTGTCAAAGACTACAGAGACCAGTGTGCCTTGGGGGCGGCTCCATGGATCTATAATATTAACTGGATTGAACATCGAAAATGGCCGCCCATTCATTTCAATGCATTTTGCTCACCAGCGCGTACGCTGAAAACATTTCTGACTTCCTGGTTTACTTCCGCGTTAACGGGCCCATAGAGCATGTGCAGTTGAGTCACCTCCCATGATGCTCTGGGGCCTCCCATCATGCCCCGGGGCAACATCAACGGCACTGACACGGCCGTGACGTCACGCCCAGAAAGAGACTTTTCTTTTACTTTTCTGGCCGTTATAAAACATTTTTGACGGATATAAAGTCCATGACTTCAAAATATAGAATACAAAGATTAGTAATTGCCGGTGATTACAGCTGGAGGTTCCTGTGAACAGTTTTAGAGGCTTCTCTTTTACTATTGCGGTCTATGGGAAAAAAGCTTTCTGGGCCCCATGGGATTTTTTGTTGCAGTACCGCGGCTGGACACTGGGGGAAATCGGCGTGCCTTCTGAATGCGAGACTGGGGGGCTGGGCGGCGCCTGAAGCGGCGCGCGTCCAATCACTGGCCAGGCGCTGATTACGTCACCGCAGCCCGCGGAACGAAAAGCGCTGGCCTCTCTTCAAACTGTCTCTTCTCTTCTGCTCTCCATCATCTCTGCCTCCCCTCGTGTGTGTTTTGTGTGTGCTTTGTTTTGGGCGATCAGTTTCATCTAGAGCAGTTCAGAGCTAAATTTGTGTGCAACGTTGTTTACCATATGTATATTACTGTGTAACGCCGGCAACTACCCACATTATTGTTGTTTGTTTATTTTGGGGCCAGTTATCCGTGGTTTTAAATACCGCCCCGTCATCCTGTCTCAGTGCACGTGGTGACGAGGCCGCCGCCATCTTTACCGGCCACGTGTAGTCACGTTGTTTTGGAACAGATGATCAGAAGATTTGTACCACGTGTTTATTATTTTGATTTCATTTTCATTCATGCAGTTAACGTTTTATTAGGGCCCGAGCACTTACAGTGCGAAGGCCCTATTGTATCTGTAGGAATTTTTCTTTTTCTTTCTTTTTCTTCTGACGAAAGGAGGGCCTTTTTTCCCCCTAAACGTGCCCAAAAAGTCACCAAATTTTGCATGCAAGTCAGGCCTGGCGAAAAATTTGATATTTAATGGTTTGCATTAATGAGCGTGGCCTAATGGCTCAACAGCGCCCACTAGAAAACTTTGTGCCTAAAGCCCGACAATATGGTTTGACGTACATGCACGAAAATCGGTACACACCTGTATCATGTCGCAACTTAAAGAAAAGTCTCTTGGCGCCATGGCCCAAACCCAACAGGATGTCGGCCATTTTGAACATTCTGAATTAATCGCGTAATTTTGGAGCAATTTATGCCATTCCTTCTGCAGTAAATACGGCCCGAACCGTATCGTGCACCCAGATGTGTTATACATCAAAATGTGCGTCTCCATCCTGCGACTATGCGCATTACTTTTCTCTTTCAAAAGCTTTACCATGGCGACGCTAGACGCCAAAAAGCGCGCCCCCGCTTCATCTGATTGGTCCATATTTGATAGTTCCCCAAAAGGCACCAAATTTTGCATGCAAGCCAGGCCTGGTGATAAATTTGATATTTCATGGTTTGCATTAATGGGCGTGGCCTAACGGCTCAACAGCGCCCCCTAGAATACTTTTCTCTGCCATAACGTTTGAATGGTTTGACATAGAGAGTCGTGGGTGGTGTCATGGGACGCGGTATTGAATCCTTGACCTTAATGGGTGAAAATTAGCCCCGCCCCTTCTTCTGATTGGTTGTCCATTTTTTCTGCTATATCATTTGAATGGTTTGACATAGGAAGACGTGGGTGGTGTCATTTCTCATATGCTTATGGGGGGCGGTGGCCGTGAGTGCGAGGGCCCGTTCATCGCTGCTTGCAGCTTTAATTCTTGTTGTTTTTATTTATGGTTAGTATTTTATGTTTTTAATGTAGCTTGCCGTCAGGATTTATTTAGGGTGTCGCTTTTACCATCTGCTTGACACCTGGATGTGAATAAATTCTCATTGTTGTTTTACACATATTTTGTCACAATGGCTGTTTGACAGAGCTAATATCGAACTCTTTAAGAGCCTTCAACGGTTATTCTGTAGTGATAATAGTAACATTTGCTACTCTGCAGAATAATCTATTTTTGAGACTGATTTCTGCTGTTAAAGTTATCATTTTCCTGGAAATCCCGGTGGTGCCCCGAGGAATGATTGATTTTGATAATTCAATTTGATAAATAGTCTACTTTATTAATTATTAATAATTGTTGAATAAAATTATTAATAACTCTTGATAACTGGAACAGCGCCCCCTACGTGTGGCACAACAAAGGTGACGATCTAGGATCCTGGATCTGGGATCTGGGATTTAGAATCCTAGATCTTGGGATCTGGGATCCTAGATCCCTAGATCTAGTATCCTAGATCCCAAGTTTAGTATCCTAGATCCCTAGCTCTTTGACCGGGACTCGTTCCCGGTCCAGGAAGTCCTCCCACCTCTGATCACCTGAGAGTTTCTGCGTTGGGAAGCAGCAGCCGCTCCAGTTTTTCTTCTTCATTAGCGTTAGTTTGTGTCTGCAGGAGTTTAAATAATATTAATGATCTCCAGTTCCATCGTTACTCCGAGCTCGGCCTCGGCCCCAGCCCTTTTTTATCGACCCCCCTCCCGCTACGCCGCTGTGTGGGAGATTATCGCCACGGCGATTATTATCAGCAACTTTAATAAGTTGATTAGCGGCGAGGCGCTATCTGCTAACTGGATCTAGATGATGATGTTGATTGGACGGAGCACGGAGCCATCCATCTTTCTGATTGGCTAATAACTGAAATCCATCACTGTACACTCATTTCAGTGTGTGTGTGTGTGTGTGTGTGTGTGTGTGTGTGTGTGTGTGTGTGTGTGTGTGTGTGTGTGTGTGTGTCTGTGTCTGTGTCTGTGTCTGTGTGTGTGTGTGTGTGTGTGTGTGTGTGTGTGTGTGTGTGTGTGTGTGTGTGTGTCTGTGTGTGTGTGTGTGTGTGTGTGTGTGTGTGTGTGTGTGTGTGTGTGTGTGTCTGTGTCTGTGTCTGTGTCTGTGTGTGTGTGTGTGTGTGTGTGTGTGTGTGTGTGTGTGTTTTATCCCTCCACTTTATCTGCTCTGGTTCATTTTCTTCTTCTCTTTTCTTATTCTTCACAGCCTTTCAACATTTATTGGGTTCACCTTTCTCCCTCCGTAGCCACGTTTAGCTTCACCCCTCCATCATCCATCCATCCATCCATCCATCCATCCATCCATCATCCATCCATCCATCCATCCATATATATATACAGTATATGTATATATATATATATATATATATATATATATATATATATATATATATATATATATATATATATATATATATATATATATATATATATATATACATACATATGTATGTATGTATATATAAATATGTTTGTGTGTATGAGAGTGAGTTTCTGTGTGTGTGTGTGTGTGTATGTGTGTGTGTGTGTGTGTGTGTGTGTGTGTGTGTGTGTATTGATCTCCGCACCAACCACATGCTCCGTCTTCATTGATCTTCAGGTCTCTGAACCAGCAACTGTTTGTTCAAACACACTCAGATTAAGTTGATGAACAAACCGAGTCTGAGACGTCGAACGCTTCCTGAAGCCGGTTATGGCAAGAAAACTGGTCCCCAAACCTGGGTGGAACCGATGCAAGAACCTACTTTTGGAGTCGTCTTGGAGTCGTCTTGGAGTCGTCTTGGTGTCACCTTGGAGTTGTCTTGGTGTCACCTTGGAGTTGTCTTGGTGTCACCTTGGAGTTGTCTTGGTGTCACCTTGGAGTCGTCTTGGTGTCGTTCTTGGAGTCGTCTTGGAGTCGTCTTGGTGTCGTCTTGGAGTCGTCTTGGAGTCGCCTTGGAGTCGTCTTGGAGTCGTTTTGGAGTCGTCTTGGAGTCGTCTTGGAGTCGTTTTGGAGTCGTCTTGGAGTCGTCTTGGAGTCGTTTTGGTGTCGTTCTTGTGTCGTCTTGGAGTCGTCTTGGTGTCGTTCTTGTGTCGTCTTTATGTCGTCTTGGAGTCATCTTGGTGTCGTCTTGGAGTCGTCTTGGAGTCGTCTTGGAATCGTCTTGGTGTGGTCTTGGTGTGGTCTTGGAGTCGTCTTGGAGTCGTCTTGGTGTCGTCTTGGAGTCGTCTTGGAGTCGTCTTGGTGTCGTCTTGGAGTCGTCTTGGTGTCGTTCTTGTGTCATCTTGGTGTCGTCTTGGTGTAGTTTTGGAGTCGTCTTGGAGTCTTTTTGGAGTAGTCTTGGAGTCGTATTGGAGTCGTATTGGAGTTGTCTTGGTGTCGTTCTTGTGTCGTCTTGGTGTCGTCTTGGTGTAGTTTTGGAGTCGTCTTGGAGTCGTCTTGGAGTCGTCTTGGTGTCGTCTTGGAGTCGTCTTGGAGTCGTCTTTATGTCGTCTTGGAGTCGTCTTGATGTCATCTTGGTGTCCTGTTGGCGTCGTCTTGGTATCGTCTTTATGACGTCTTGGTGTCGTCTTTATGTCGTCTTGGTGTCGTCTTGGTGTCGTCTTGGTGTCGTCTTGGTGTCGTCTTGGAGTCGTCTTGGAGTCGTCTTTATGTCGTCTTGGTGTCGTCTTGGTGTCGTCTTGGAGTCGTCTTGGTGTCGTCTTGGAGTCGTCTTGGAGTCGTCTTGGTGTCGTCTTGGAGTCGTCTTGGGGTCGTCTTGGTGTCGTCTTGGAGTCGTCTTGGTGTCGTCTTGGAGTCGTCTTGGAGTCGTCTTGGTGTCGTCTTGGAGTCGTCTTGGAGTCGTCTTGGTGTCGTCTTGGAGTCGTCTTGGATTCGTCTTGGAGTCGTCTTTGTGTCGTCTTGGAGTCGCCTTGGAGTCGTCTTGGTGTCATCTTGGAGTCGTCTTGGAGTCGTCTTGGAGTCGTCTTGGTGTCGTCTTGGTGTCGTCTTGGTTTCGTCTTGGAGTCGTCTTGGTGTCGTCTTGGAGTCGTCTTGGAGTCGTCTTGGAGTCGTCTTGGTGTCGTCTTGGAGTCGTCTTGGAGTCGTCTGAGTCGTCTTGGAGTCGTCTTGGAGTCGTCTTGGAGTCGTCTTGGTGTCACCTTGGAGTTGTCTTGGTGTCACCTTGGAGTTGTCTTGGTGTCACCTTGGAGTTGTCTTGGTGTCACCTTGGAGTCGTCTTGGTGTCGTTCTTGGAGTCGTCTTGGAGTCGTCTTGGTGTCGTCTTGGAGTCGTCTTGGAGTCGCCTTGGAGTCGTCTTGGAGTCGTTTTGGAGTCGTCTTGGAGTCGTCTTGGAGTCGTTTTGGAGTCGTCTTGGAGTCGTCTTGGAGTCGTTTTGGTGTCGTTCTTGTGTCGTCTTGGAGTCGTCTTGGTGTCGTTCTTGTGTCGTCTTTATGTCGTCTTGGAGTCATCTTGGTGTCGTCTTGGAGTCGTCTTGGAGTCGTCTTGGAATCGTCTTGGTGTGGTCTTGGTGTGGTCTTGGAGTCGTCTTGGAGTCGTCTTGGTGTCGTCTTGGAGTCGTCTTGGAGTCGTCTTGGTGTCGTCTTGGAGTCGTCTTGGTGTCGTTCTTGTGTCATCTTGGTGTCGTCTTGGTGTAGTTTTGGAGTCGTCTTGGAGTCTTTTTGGAGTAGTCTTGGAGTCGTATTGGAGTCGTATTGGAGTTGTCTTGGTGTCGTTCTTGTGTCGTCTTGGTGTCGTCTTGGTGTAGTTTTGGAGTCGTCTTGGAGTCGTCTTGGAGTCGTCTTGGTGTCGTCTTGGAGTCGTCTTGGAGTCGTCTTTATGTCGTCTTGGAGTCGTCTTGATGTCATCTTGGTGTCCTGTTGGCGTCGTCTTGGTATCGTCTTTATGACGTCTTGGTGTCGTCTTTATGTCGTCTTGGTGTCGTCTTGGTGTCGTCTTGGTGTCGTCTTGGTGTCGTCTTGGAGTCGTCTTGGAGTCGTCTTTATGTCGTCTTGGTGTCGTCTTGGTGTCGTCTTGGAGTCGTCTTGGTGTCGTCTTGGAGTCGTCTTGGAGTCGTCTTGGTGTCGTCTTGGAGTCGTCTTGGGGTCGTCTTGGTGTCGTCTTGGAGTCGTCTTGGTGTCGTCTTGGAGTCGTCTTGGAGTCGTCTTGGTGTCGTCTTGGAGTCGTCTTGGAGTCGTCTTGGTGTCGTCTTGGAGTCGTCTTGGATTCGTCTTGGAGTCGTCTTTGTGTCGTCTTGGAGTCGCCTTGGAGTCGTCTTGGTGTCATCTTGGAGTCGTCTTGGAGTCGTCTTGGAGTCGTCTTGGTGTCGTCTTGGTGTCGTCTTGGTTTCGTCTTGGAGTCGTCTTGGTGTCGTCTTGGAGTCGTCTTGGAGTCGTCTTGGAGTCGTCTTGGTGTCGTCTTGGAGTCGTCTTGGAGTCGTCTGAGTCGTCTTGGAGTCGTCTTGGAGTCGCCTTGGAGTCGTCTTGGAGTCGTCTTTATGTCGTCTTGGTGTCGTCTTGGTTTCGTCTTGGAGTCGTCTTGGTGTCGTCTTGGTGTCGTCTTTGTGTCGTCTTGGAGTCGTCTTGGAGTCGTCTTGGTGTCGTCTTGGTGTCGTCTGAGTCGTCTTGATGTCATCTTGGTGTCCTGTTGGCGTCGTCTTGGTATCGTCTTTATGTCGTCTTGGAGTCGTCTTGGTGTCGTCTTGGAGTCGTCTTTGTGTCGTCTTGGAGTCGTCTTGGAGTCGTCTTGGAGTCGTCTTGGAGTCGTCTTGGAGTCGTCTTGGTGTCGTCTTGGAGTCGTCTTGGAGTCGTCTGAGTCGTCTTGGAGTCGTCTTGGAGTCGCCTTGGAGTCGTCTTGGAGTCGTCTTTATGTTGTCTTGGAGTCGTCTTGGTGTCGTCTTGGAGTCGTCTTGGAGTCGTCTTGGAGTCGTCTTGGAGTCGTCTTGGTGTCGTCTTGGAGTCGTCTGAGTCGTCTTGGTGTCGTCTTGGTGTCGTCTTGGTGTCGTCTTGGAGTCGTCTTGGAGTCGTCTTGGTGTCGTCTTGGAGTCGTCTTGGAGTCGTCTTGGTGTCGTTCTTGTGTCGTCTTGGAGTCGTCTTGTTGTCGTTCTTGGAGTCGTCTTGGTGTCGTCTTGTTGTCGTTCTTGGTGTCTTGGATACAAGAACCTCCTCTCGTCCGGACTCCAGAGTTTTGGGGGATTCGGGTTCATAAATCTCATAAATCAACATTTTCCTCTTAAAAGCTCCGATTCGGGGTTTGTGTGTGAAAACAATTAAGTTTATGGTTGCTGCATCGGTTCCCTCGCAGTCGGACTCAACCTGTTGACGGCCGGGAGTGTGTGTGTGTGTCTGTGTGTGTGTGTGTGTGTGTGTGTGTGTGTGTGTGTGTGTGTGTGTGTGTGTGTGTGTGTGTGTGTGTGTGTGTGTGTGTGTGTGCTTACGTGTGTGTTGTGATTACGTGTGTGTGTGCAGCCGCTGTGTCAGTCCGAGTAATTAGTCTTTGAGCTTTGCAGCGAGCCAATCCACTGCTAACACTCCTGAGACCCTCACACACACACACACACACACACACACACACACACACACACACACACACACACACACACACACACACACACACACACACACACACACACACACACACACACACACACTCTGGCGGTGGCAGCCGCTAGATTAATGCGTGCTGTGTTTGTCGTCCCGGAGGAAAGCAGCTCACTTAATAAAGAAAAATAATTCCTTCCTTCTTCCTCTGGATTTCCTTCACTTTCTGTGTGTGTGTGTGTGTGTGTGTGTGTGTGTGTGTGTGTGTGTGTGTGTGTGTGTGTGTGTGTGTGTGTGTGTGTGTGTGTGTGTGTGTGTGTGTGTGTGTGTGTGTGTGTTGGGACTGTAAATGCTGTTTTATTGGTGTTTTGGGTCAACAGTTATTACACAAGTTTTGTTGTCTGGTGCGTTCCAGGATCGTCGTCATGGCGACCACATAGTGTCAACATCTGTCCCCAGTTAGACCCCGTCCAGAACTGGAACCCGGACTCTCTTCGGTGGACCTGCAGGTCTCAGGGACCCCACACTTCCTACGTGGCTTTCTTCCTGATTTCCTTTCCTTCCTTCCTTACTTATTTGCTGGTTTCCTTGCTGTTATCTTCAGGGTAACGGCCCGGGCAGGCGGGGGAGAGGTTTGTCCGTCAAGACTCCTCTCCCAGGCCCTGCCCCTTCTCAACCTTTCCCCGACCCTGAACCCCAACCTGGGACTTGCTGATTGGGCCGGAGCTTCGGGAGCTGCGTGCTGGCCTGCGGTCCCCACCCCTGGTCATCCCGCTGCTGCTTCCACCTGCCTGCTGTCCCCTCCCCCGATCATCCCGCTGCTGCTTCCACCTGCCTGCGGTCCCTTCCCCCGATCATCCCGTTGCTGCTTCCACCTGCCTGCGGTCCCTTCCCCCGATCATCCCGTTGCTGCTTCCACCTGCCTGCGGTCCCCTCCCCCGATCATCCCGTTGCTGCTTCCACCTGTCTGCGGTCCCCTCCCCCGATCATCCCGCTGCGGCTTCCACCTGCCTGCGGTCCCCTCCCCCGATCATCCCGCTGCTGCTTCCACCTGCCTGCGGTCCCCTCCCCCGATCATCCCGCTGCTGCTTCCACCTGCCTGCGGTCCCTTCCCCCGATCATCCCGCTGCTGCTTCCACCTGCCTGCGGTCCCTTCCCCCGATCATCCCGCTGCTGCTTCCACCTGCCTGCGGTCCCCTCCCCCGATCATCCCGCTGCTGCTTCCACCTGCCAACTGCTGACGTCCCTGACTCCCCCCCCAGTCTGGCCCTCGGCAGGAGGGTCCCCCCTTATGATCCAGGTCCTGGTCCAGGTTTCTTCCTCCTAAAGGGGAGTTTTTCTGGCCACTGTTTGGCTTAAGGTTTTTCTCCTAAAGGGGAGTTTTTACCTGCCATTATTTATGTAATAACTGCTCAGGGGTTTATGTTTATGTTTATGTTCCTGGTTTCCTCCCTGATTCCCTTACTAGTTTCCTTCATGGTTTCCCTGCTGGTTTCCTTGTTGTTATCTTCCTGGTTCCTTCCTGGTTTCCTTCCTGGTTTCCTTTCCTTCCTTACTTACTTGCTGATTTCCTTCCTGGTTTTCTTCCAGGTTTCCTTTCAAGTTTCCTTCCTGGTTTCCTTGCTGGTTTCTTTCCTGGTTTCATTCGTGGTTTCCTTACTGTAATTTTCCTGCTTTCCTCCCTGATTTCCTTCCTGGTTTCCTTCCCGTTTTCCCCGTCGTGGCTTTGGTCTCTCTCCGTCTGCCAGCATCTCCCCACCGGAGCGTCAGGAACCGGATCTGCTGAGTGTTTTTTCTGAGGAAACACGAACGCCGTTGCATCATCATTTAACCTCGTTTTAGTTCCCTTGTTTCCTCATTAGACGCAGCAGATTAAAGCTGCTGGTCATTGGTCTTCATTTGGACAAACACACCTGGCTAATGGCCCTGCGTGTGTGTGTGTGTGTGTGTGTGTGTGTGTTTGTGCGCGCGTGCGCGTGTGTGTGTGTGTGTGTGTGTGTGTGTGTGTGTGTGTGTGTGTGTGTGTGTGTGTGTGTGTGTGTGTGTGTGTGTGTGTGTGTGTGTGTGTGTGTGTGTGTGTCTCGGTGCTTGTTAATAAACCGTCTGAGCTTTTCCTGCTCAGTCGTCGGCGTTTCTGCGCGTTAGCTGACCGGCTCTGTAATTAGCCGGGTCAAGCTAATTGACCTTGTTCCTGCGAGGGCGGCGCGTTAGCCGCAGATCGCTAGCGTTAGCCGCAAATCGCTAGCGTTAGCAGTGATGGATGCGGCAGAGAAACCCGGGGAAACCGTCTTAAACGTTGTCGACCCCTCAGGACTTTACTGGATCCAGAGAGAAACCCTGTAAACTGACAAATATAGAAACAGGAAGTTTTTATATTTACCTGAGGACTCCCGGTTCTGGTCTGGACCGGTTTAGAAACCAGTTAGCCGGTACACACTGATACAAATACTGTGCTTGATCTACTTAAAAAAAATTAGTCAACTTTTTGAGATTATTATTTAGATCAAGAAAGACTAGTCTACTTAATTTATGTATGTAAATAAAATATTTTGCAAGTACAGTCAACTTAATTGTGTTAAGTTTACTTTATTTATCAAAATTAAGTTGACTTTACTTGCAAATGAATTTTGTACATACTAAAAATTAAGTAGTTTATACATAGACTATACTTTCTTGATTTACATAAAAATCTCGTGCGAAAAAGTTGCCTTATTTTTTTTTAAAGTAGATCAAGCAAGATATTTTTTACTGTGGTTTCTACTTAAACAAATAAAACATGTTTCATCTAAACGTTGGTCAATCTGCCCAATAGATTAAAATTGTTAAAGGAAAAGTAAATACAACAAGATCATTGCTTGTTGTTTGTGTGTAAATGAAAAGATTGCTAATATATATATATATATATATATATATATATATATATATATATATATATATATATATATATATATATATATATATATATATATATATATATATATATACACACACACATATATATATATATTTATATATATATACATATGTGTGTATATGTATAAATGTATAAAAAATAAATGTATAATTGTTTATGTATAAACAAAGTAAACGAGTGAAACCTTGACGACAAGGGCGCGATAGACTGACTTTATAGTCTGAATTTATAAAAAAAACAGTAAATATAAATTATATATATTAATAAAATAAATATATATGATATGTTAAATAGATATATATATGCCTTAGTTTTTTACAAACATGGTAAAAAGAACAAAAAAACAGTAAAAGTGCGTCTCTGAAGGGGGCGTGGCCTAACTCTGCGCTGATGTTTTTAGGGAAATAAACGAAGTAAAGTAAACAGACGGAACCTTAACAACGACGGCGCGATAGCTGAGGGATGGAATACGAGGAGGAAGAGGAGAAGAAAGAAACAAATTAAGAGAAAGGATTGGTGGAGGAGAAGGAAAGGAGGTGGGGAGATGAAAAATAGAAAAAGAGACGGAGAGCGAGAGCTGATTAACCCTTTCTCCGGTTTGACAAATGAACAAAATCAACAGGAGCCGCGCCGCATCTATCACCGCCGCGGCGCTAACACACACACACACACACACACACACACACACACACACACACACACACACACACACACACACACACACACACACACACACACACACACTCACACACACACACACACACACACACACGGGGCGGCCAGAAATAACTAGTTTCTGCTAATAAACCCAACTAGCATGCCAGGACACATTACTCTGTCATAGGCCACACACACACACATCCATCTTCCGCTGGGGGGGGGGTCGGGGGGGCCGGCGGGCCCCGGCCGCGCAGGGCCGGACTGACGGGGACATTTGTTAAGGATGTGGTTCCGTTCAATAGCAGTCAGAGACCACCGCCGTCACCTTAAAGCCCCATCCGTCTCCGCCGCGCCGCCTCCATCCTTCACGGGGAAAACGGAGGAAATATGACTCGCTGTTTTTACCGTTTCATCGTTTGTAAAAAAAGGCTCAGTATAAATCTAGATGGGCGTCGATAAGCCGGATCAGTAACGGAGCGATGAGGCCGATCGCCGGACGGGATCCGACGGGGGAATCCATCCTGCTCGTTAGCTGAAGGCTAACACGTTTGGACCTGAAACGGCTCGTAAATCTGGATCAGCGTCAGATCTTCAGGGTGTTCCAGCTATTTTATCAATGTTTCTCAGGAAAAACGCTGATTTAAATGTCTCTAAAGCAGCTTGTTGTTGAATTTTGCTACACAAATGAACTCGCCTTCAGTTCTTCTGACTTTATACTTATCTTGACATTAATATTTTATTTGAAATAAATGGAAACTTTGCCACGATCAAGTCCTAATCAATTCAATTTGATAATACGTTACGGTTTCCGGTTAACAAACTAACTCAGAATCAAGAAACTAGCTCAGAGTCAACAAAGTAACTCAGTCAACAAAGTAACAATCCTCTAGTCCTTAAATTACAGATTTTGAAAAACTAGAACAGCAATAATAACTAGACAATTTCCTCGCAGAAATTTCGACAGCGCCACGGCGGGCTGCTGCACATTTGTGTACATTGCTGCATTTGTCAGCAATAAAGGTGAAGGACTCAAAACTAAGTCCGATGACACCACACACGACTCTCTATGTCAAACCAATCAAAAGTTATCGGACTATCACATATCGGCCAATCAGAAGAAGGGGCGGGGATAATTTGCACCAATGAAGGTCAAGGACTCAATACCGAGTCCAATGACACCACCCATGACTCTCTGTCAAACCATTCAAAAGTTATAGCAGAAAATAGGGACAACCAATCAGAAGAAGGGGCGGGGCTAATTTGTATATATAATATACAAATTTATATATTTATATATATAATAATAATATGAAGTCTGTACTGATTGAGTCATGTGACCAGTTCTGGCTCAGTCGATCAGTCAACAGCTGATTGCTGGTTGCCCCGGCAACAAGAACCTCGACTTCGGGAAACTTCCGGTTTGGCTGTGAGAAAAACCCAGATTTTTGCCTTCTGACAAGGTCTCAAATAACTCCGATTTGTGAGAAAACCGTAGCTCCTAGCAGAAAAACAAAGACATCGTGAGAGACACAGAAACCGGCAGATTCTGACAATCTTAATATTATTCAGATATTCTTTGAAATGTGTTAGTAACGGCAGTGCGAAAACAAAGTGAGATTTTTTTGAAAAAAAAACTTTTGATTACATTACAGCGAATGGAGACCGAGGCAGGAATTCGCGCCAGTTTATCCCCCCCCCCGTTTAAATTTTGTGCATACCCCGCCTGTCAAAGTCACATTTTATGAATCCCAACATCTATGTCTACATTCTGACCAAAAATGATTGGTCTCCTTTTTACGGTTTGGCCGTGAGCTCGAGTTACAAATAAAAATTCTGGTTATTTTTTTACTGTCTCTCCCACTCTAGAAAATGACACGCGCACTCTAGATTTGACCAAAAAGTGATTTCCGGTGCTCATAAAAATGGGAATTTCAACACCAAAAGTCATAGCACATTATTCCCGATCGAGCCACACGTTTTGATATATGATGCGCCTCGGTCGTCTGAAATCTGTAGGAGGAGTAGCAAACCGAAATCTGTCCGGAAAATGAATAAGCAGATGAAAAAGAAGAAGAATAAACGCTTCGCCAGAAGCACTGCTCCTCCATTGCTATGGCGTAGCTATGGAGGAAGCGTCCCTTTTGGCGCAGCCGTGGCACTAATAATGTTCAAAGCAATAAATAATCCACTGCCTGAAAACATTCAAAAAAAATTTCAAAATAAAGAAGGAAAATATCATCTAAGAGGAAAACTAAATTTTAAACAACCTTGTGTACGTCCTGCTCTTAAAAGCATGTGCATCAGTCTGTGGGGAACTTTGTGGAAATGTCTTGATGAAGAAATCAAATGAAGCACTAACTATATACTACGGAAGAGTATCAGGGCCAGGCCGGAGAAAAATAAAAATAAGATTTTAGAGGATGAAAATTGTTTTTTCAAAAAAGTGGAAATGTTGAGAAAAAAGTCGGAATCATCTGGTTCTGGTCCAGACCTGAACCTGGTCCAGACCCGGAGGACGAGTCTAACCGGGTCAAATGGCCGTCAGGACGACAACGATGATGAAGAGAACAAAAGAAGGAGGAAAAAATTCAAAAAACGCAGGAAAGAAAAAGGAGAAAAAGAGACGGAGCTGAAACGGAAACAAATGGAGGAAGATAAGAGGCTGCACTCATCCCTCCCTCCATCCATCCATCTCAGCCGCTGGAAATAAGGGCCTCCTCGGTGTCAGCTTGTTATTTTTCCCTCCTCCTCTATTCCTCCCCCCGTCATCCCCCTCTCCCTCCCTCCGTCTCGTCCTCCGCCGGCCGGCGTTCCGTCATGTGTGAAGGGATCGATTTGCCAGCGTTTTAACCATCAAACTGCGGCTCCGCTTTTTAAACAATATCTGACGGACGGAGGGAGGGAGGGAGGGAGGGAAGGGGTGGAGGAGGAGAGGAGGAGGGGAGCAGGGGATGAGAGGAAGTGAAAAAAGAGAAAATGAAGGCGTTAAAGAGGAAAAGAAGAAGAAGAGAGATACACATCTGTCTCCGTGTTTTACCTCAAAAACATCCGTTTAAACCAACGAGACCAAGAAGAAGAAACGTTTGGGACGAAGAATCGGGTTGAAAATCAAGCAAAGAAAAACCAAACTGTTGTGTTTCATCTTGATTCTCTAGTCACAGCTTATGCAGATGATTCCCAGATCTACGTTGAACTCTCACCATTAGGATCCTTTTTTATTTTGTAATCTACACTTTATTCTGGTTTTTATTCGTCGACGATATTGCATTATATATTTAATTATCGTCACATGACCAGCATTGTCGTTCGCCTTGTTTTCCTCAGGTGATAAAGGTTCGTTGACGACGATATTTAGTCATTTAGTCATATTTACTTAAGAGCGCTGCTGAAGTCTGACGGCAGATGGAAAACACGGCAGCAAAGAGAAAAAGGGAGAAAGTTGAGAGGATTTGAAATAAGGAATTATAACGAGAAAAGAAGAGAAGAAAAAAGAGACGTGAAGGAAACGTAACGAGGGGATGGGAGAACGGCGTTGGTCGTTTATGGATCGCTGCTCGCTCAAGCAAAGTTTAGCGTCATTGATCTGCTGCTAGCGCTGCCTTTATCACTGCAGTGTGTGTGTGTGTGTACGTGTGTGTGTGTGTGTGTGTGTGCGTGTGTGTGCGTGCGTGCGTGCGTGCGTGCGTGCGTGCGTGCGTGCGTGCGTGCGTGCGTGTGAGAATAAAGTTAAAATACAATTTGGTGAATAAAGTGTAAATGTCTCCTCCATCAAATCCAGTTAGAGCGACTGACAGCTGCAGCAGCCGTAACTAACTAACTAACTAACTAACTAACTAACTAACTAACTAACTAACTAACTAACTAACTAACTAACTAACTAACTAACTAACTAACTAACTAACTAACTAACTAACTAGCTAGCTAGCTAACTAACTAACTAACTAACTAACTAACTAACTAACTAACTAACTAACTAACTAACTGACCAATAACTAACTAACCAACCAACCAACCAACCAACTAACTAACATCTTTGGAGTGGAACGTTAAGTTTCTGAAGTTATTCAACTGAATATGTTGATATATGTTTTCAAATCAATATCGTAAAGACAATTCTTGTTTTCTGAACTTTGTTGTCAAAAATGTCGAGGAAAAAGTCGAAATGTCGAGATTAATGTTGAAGTAAAATTTCAAGAATAAAGTCAAAATTTCTCAACATTTCAACTTTATTCACGAAATTTTTTCTCGTTATTTTGAAATTTTTTCCAAGTGCATAATGAAAAAAAATCTTCCTCCTCTAAAATATTATTTTTATTTTTCTCCTGCCTGGCCCTGATACTGTAGTAATACTAATACTACTTAACTGATTGTACTGATATAATGTAGTTTTGGATTGTAGCTGTGTGTGTGTTTGTATATTAGTACAAATACGATATGTTGAAAATATGTTGAAAACCCGAGTTTCCTACGTGTAAAGTTCATAAGCCACTACCACTACCATTAAAAAAAATAATAATAAACTTTATTTATATAGCACCTTTCTTAAACAAAGTTACAAAGTGCTTCCCAAGAATAATAAAATACATTGAGACACAAATACCGAGCAGAGTGGATAAGAACATAAGGCAGCAATAACCAGGTCTACAATTAATATTTTTGAACCGCGGTGAAAATGAGTAGACGGTCAAAGTGACGACAAAGATTGACTTTTTGTGGCTTGGTTTGGCTCTAAAAGCCTCAGAAACGTCCCCCCAGCGGGGGTTTACGTGCACACTAACACTCCCCGGTCCGCGGGGGTTCAAACCTCCGCTCAGCCGAGCGGCTCGTCCTGCTGGTGCGTGGAAAACAATAAGAGAGATGGAGGAGGAGGAAAAATCCATCCATCCCACTGAGAGGAGGAGAGGGAAGAGAGAGAGCTCCATCATCCTAAAAAACAACAGCTCTCTCTCCGTAGGAGGTTCCAGTTTTAACAAGCGCCATCGTCTCCGTGAAGAGCTCGTTACGGACAAACCAAAACAACAAAACTCCCGGATCGATCTTCACCGGGGGAAGTGCTTCCGTCTACGGACGTCAGCCCCGCGTTCAGCGCCGCTCCACGGTCGGACTCGTCTGGAAGTGGAAAATATTCATCATGGTCTTCAGTTGCTGAGAAATACTACATGAATATCACTGAGGATCACGAGAAAAAAGAGAATTGATAGAAGAAAAAACGTAATTAAAGCTGCAGCAGCGATGAACGGATGAACGGGCCCTCGTGCGTGCAATTTCCACCAATGAAGGTCAAGGACTCAAAACTGAGTCCGATGACTCCACCCATGACTCTCTACGTCAAACCATTCAAAAGTTATGGCAGAAAATATGGACGAATCAGATGAAGGGTGGGCGCGCTTGTTGGCGTCTAGCGTCGCCACGGTAACGCTTTTGACTGAGAAAAATAATGCGAGTTGTCGCAGAATGGAGACGCACATTTTGATGTATAACACACCTGGGTGCACGTTACGGTTCAGGCCGTATTAATTGCCGAAGAAATGGCATAAATTGCGCCAAATTCTCTTTATGTCAAACCATTCAAAGGTTATGGCAGAGAATAGGAACTATCAAATATCGACCAATCAGCTACTAGTAACACTTCCTGTTTAACGTTGAAGTTTGACGCGGTGCCGCGGCCACGCCATTTCACGAAAACTCACGATTTTGATAATTTTTCATGGTTAACGTCTTTTGTGTCTCCTGAGTGAGTTTTATGTCGAGCCCAAATTAGCCCCGCCCTGCTAGGAGGAGTTCGTTAAAGTACGTAAAAATGGCATAAATTGCGCCAAAATGACACAATTAATTGAAAATGGCCGACTTCCTGTTCCTGGTGCCATGGCACCAAGAGACTTTTCTTTAAGTTGTGACATGATACAGGTGTGTACCGATTTTCGTGCATGTACGTCAAACCGTATTGTGGGGCTTGAGGCACAAAGTTTTCTAGGGGGCGCTGATGAGCCGTTAGGCCACGCCCATTAATGCAAACCATTAAATATCACAATTTTAGCCAGGCCTGGCTTGGTGCAAAATTTGGTGACTTTTTGGGGCACGTTTAGGGGAAAAAAAAGCCCCTCATTTCGTCTGAAAAATAAATACAAAAATACTAAAAATTCCTACAGATACAAAAGGGCCTTCGCACTGTCAGTGCTCGGGCCCTAATTAACTTTAAGACGGTGAGGTATCACTAAAGTATCACTACAGCATCACTACAGCGTTCAAATTCAAATTCAAAACTGTTTTCATGCTTTCTTTTAGGTGATTCCACAAAAAATCACGTTACGCTGACGACACCCGGCTGTTTCTACAAACCCGTCTGGGAGATAGAAACATCATTTTCTCCTTCTTAATTCTAGTAAAACTGAAATAACTCTTGAATGATTCAGAAATACCCAGTAGCTTGATGTCTCTTGATTGGAGCATAAATATGTCGCCCGTGACGTTGCAGCAGAGAGGAAACACTGGCCTGTTTTGGGTTTTAAACGTTACATTTCCGCAGGTTAATCTGATGTGATTGTTGGAATCAGATTGAAGGTGTGGTTTTTTCTGCAGGCGGTGAAGTTTTCTCTGTTCACCCGCCGGTGTGAACAGCTGATTAACCTGCTGTTTCAGGCTGGAGCTGATCAATAACATTATGCAAAGCTAGAAAAGCATCTATACGGAGGAATGTTGGGACGAAGCGGCAGGTGAGAGGAAATCGATGCTCGCGCCGCGTTTACCTCTGATTTCTGCTCATACACGGAGCGCGGGCTGGTTTCTGCTCTCTCGGTGTCAACAAATATACAAATTACCATCAATTCTGCCTCTTACACACTTTCTTTGTTTGGCTTTTTTATCCCCATTTCCATATTAATGGTAAAGTCTAGTTTGGTTTACTTTTTTGTAGAAAAAAAGTCGAAATGTCGAGAATAATGTTGAAATAGAATTTCAAGAATAAAGTCAAAATCTCGTGAAAAAAGTCGAAATGTTGAGAAAAAAGACAACATTTTGTGAATAAAGTTGAAATTTCAACTTTATTCTTGAAATTGTATTTGCAGATTTTCATAGCGTCAAAATCACTTCAAGTAAAAATAACATTGTTTTCTTTTGTTTGGCTGTTTTTTCTCCATCTCCATATTAATGGTAAAGTCTAGTTTGGTTTACAGAGTTATGTGTAAATGTGAAAACATTAGAGTCATTAGAGTAAAGTAAACTTTTAATCAAAAAAGCTCGACAGAATGCAGATGTTGAGATTATCGACACGTAACTCTGACTCTAAACGCTGCATTTTTGACGTTTCCTGTAAATAATCTCAACAACTGTATTCTGTTTGTGAGCCGGTAGCTCCGCCCACCAGCAGCCTCCAGGAATTCAGCCAATCAGAAAACACTTCTCTATGAAATTGTGTCTTTGTTTCTGTAAAATAATTGCAGACTTTTGCAGTTTCACAGGGTGAAGGTTTACATTTCTACTTTTTTCTCGACATTTCCACTTTTTTCACGACATTTTGACTTTATTCTCGAAATTGTACGTCAACATTAATCTCGACATTTCAACTTTTTTCTTGACATTTCAACTTTTTCTCAAAGTGCATAATGAAAAAATAGTCTTCCTCCTCTAAAATATATTTTTCTGGCCCTAATACTCTTCCGTACTCTGTCTCTCTTTGGCCAACTTTCATCTCTCTGAGCCTGATCATCCCCCTGAATCCAACGTGAACTTCTTCATTTTGCTCTTTTCTGTGAGTCTAAAGGACGAGGTGGAGATGGTTGTGGGTTTGACTGTTCAGGATCTTTCAGGTCTTCAGAGTTGGTCGTTAACTGCTGATGTTTCCCCCAGGGAGCTGGTGTTTATGTGCAGTTAAAGGTTTCACAAAGGTGTTTTAGCAACACGCTAAACCAGGGTGATGCTCACAATAAATAATAAAATAATAATAAGGATTCTTAATAGGACTAGCTCAGGGGTCGGCAACCCAAAATGTTGAAAGATCCATATTGGACCAAAAACACAAAAAACAAATATGTCTGGGGCCGCAAAAAATGAAAAGTCTTGTATAAACCTTAGAATGAAGGCAAGCGGGGGAAGATTTTATTTTTCATTATGCACTTCGAGAAAAAAGTCGAAATTTTGAGAAAAAAGTCGAAATTTTGAGAAAAAAGTCGAAATTTCGAGAAAAAAGTTCAAATGTCAAGATTAATGTTGAAATACAATCTTGAGGAAAAGTCGAAATGTTGAGAAAAAAGTAAAAATGTTGAGAAAAAGGTCGTAATGTCGAGAAAAAGGTCGAAATGTCGAGAAAAAAGTCAAAATTTTGAGTAAAAAGTTGAAATGTCAAGATTAATGTTGAAGTACAATCTTGAGGGAAAAAAGTCGAAATGTCGAGAAAAAAGTCGAAATATTGAGAAAAAAGTCAAAATTTTGAGAAAAAAATCGAAATGTCGAGAAAAGTCAAAATGTTGAGATTAAAAAGGAAGAAAAAACTGCAAAAAGGAAAAAAAGAAGAAAAAAAGAAGAAAAAAGAGAAAAAAAGGAAAAAAGAAGAAAAAAAAGAGAAATAAACGGTCAAACATTTTTGAAAAAGCTCCAGGAGCCACTAGGGCGGCGCTAAAGAGCCGCATGCGGCTCTAGAGCCGCCGGTTGCCGACCCCTGGACTAGCTGTTAATATCCCTAAATATGCCAGCACAATAACTCCTAGCGCACATGATGGTGGTGGAGTTTGGACACCAAACCTACACGTCATCAGCCGGGGTGACAGTAGATTAAAGTTCTTGCTGGTTCTACAACCTTCACCTTGTTCTCCTCCTCCCACCACCAGCTTCTTCATCCCTGAACACGCATTACATTTGTTAACACCTGTACGGTGTAGAAATTAGAAACACAACACTGTGTAGGCCTATAGCCAATGATTTATTTAAATGGTGTAAATAAAGGCCAGTCCGGACCAAGGATTGTCACAGAATCATTAGTAAATGTTGACAAAACTTTCAAAATCATAACAATTTGTTTTGTTTCAAATTAGAATAAATGTACAGTTAAATTCATCAGCAGCTGAACAGTTAACAAGTGTCTGTCTTTGAATTTTCAGAACATTGGGCACATGAATGAAAGAAGAGTAAAAGATGAGTAAAATGTCTCTAAATGTCTCTTACAATGTGTGCATTGAAATGGAAAAAAACTTCTTAAGCATTTTTTTCATCAAAGCAAAACACTTAAAACATAAAAGAAAACGTTACTTCAACATTTTTGACACTTTTTTTTTCCTGAAACGAGGAATTAATTTAACAGCATATTTGAAATATGCTGGTATTGTGTCGGCCAACCACAAAGATCTCTGGAATTTTGGTGGAATCATTTATTTTTTGTCCTTGCCCGTCGGTGCAAATATCATAAATAAAGGTTTGGTGGTTTGGTCGTGAAAAAATAAAAAGTAACGTTACGCGCACAATAAATCAAACGCTCCCTTCCATGCAGTGTGTGTGTTTAGGAAGTAAAGACTGGAACATTCAGAAAATCACAAATAGTGGGGTTTTACTAATATTTATATCGTACAAATATTTAAAAGATTACGGAAAAACAGGTCGGGACTCAGTCAGATTATATTGCTGTGTTCGTCTCTCCTCACTCAGTCAATAAATGCAGAGCTGAGTCATGGCTGAGCGGTAGCGTTCTGTCTTTGGTGTGAGAGGTCGAGGGTTCGAGACCTGCTGTATGCAGAATTTATTGTCAGCAATTCGTGTGTTTTTTTTCCCGGGACAGAATCTTTTGGTGGTACGGAGTACCGGATCGTACCGGCTTACTTTCCCCCCTGGTCATCAGCCCCCCGGGGTCGTCTAGCAGCCCCCGCCAAGTGGGTGTTGTTGCTTCCAGGCCGAGCCCCCCTCTGCCATGTTGGACTCGTCCCCAGTGGCGTCAATTCAGTCTTACTAAGGTATGGCAAGGTTACGAGTCACAGAACTTAACTAGAGTATCAATCGACACCAGCAAATACTCATCACACAAGTCTATGTAGCTGATCTGTGTGGTCAAGAAAATTGGAACTTTTTCAAATGCAGTCTCGCTCACTGCAAAAACTCAAAATCTTACCAGGAATATTTGTCTTATTTCTAGTTAGAATGTCTCATTTTTAGTCAAAAAATCTCATTACACTTAAAACAAGAGTCATTACCAGAAAAATAACGTGTTATTTGACAATTTTCACCTGATTCAAGTAAATTTTTCACTTGAAATAAGTAGAAAAATCTGCCAGTGGAACAAGATTTATCTTCTCATTACAAGCAAAACAATCTTGTTCCACTGGCAGATTTTTCCACTTATTTTAAGTAAAAATCTACTTGAAACTGGTGAAAATGGTTGTTTTTGAGTCTTGTCTTAAATGTAATGAGATTTTTTTTGACTAAAAATTAGACATTTTAACTAGAAATAAGATAAATATTCTTGTTAAGATTTTGAGTTTTTGCAGTGTAAAATAACTGGTGAAATCCATCATGTTGTTCTGATTTGCATTTGTAGTTATTCTATATGTATTAAGTAATAGAATAATCAATACAAAGAGACACAGAGTAATTCCATAAATGTATTTAAAAAAACAAACATTTACATTTAACCCTTGAAGCCGAGGTGTGGCGGCTGCCGGACCTTATACCCGATTGACGCCCCTGCTCGTCCCACTATATCCCGGTGTCTGAGGGCGGTCTTTGAGCGGTCTTTGCCGCTGCTACTGCTTCCATTTCCTCCCCGTTGCTCGGTGTGGAGCAGCATCTCTGACGCATGGATCCCGGGATTCTGTAAGAGTCATTTCCAACCTTGTTTTGGCACATTCTTACTCCAACACCAGGCCTGAGATTGGAAGGGAGAGCGCTCCGTTGCCGTACGGGCCGATGCTGGAAAGGCATCTCGGCAGCCCAAGACACTTCCTCACTTGGGCATTCACCGATCTCTCATGCCGATCGACGTGAGATAAGACATAGATGGAAATGTACGTCAACATTAATCTCCACATTTCTACTTTTTTCTTGACATTTCTACTTTTTTCTCGACATTTCAACTTTTTTCTCTCGAATTTCAACTTTTTTCTTGAGATTTTGACTTTTTTCTTGACATTTTTACTTTTTTCTCGAAATTGTACTTCAACATTAATCTCGACATTTCGACTTTTTTCTCGACATTTCTACTTTTTTTCTTGACATTTCTACTTTTTTCTCGACATTTAGACTTTTTTCTCGACATTTCTACTTTTTTCTCGACATTTCAACTTTTTTCTCTCGAATTTCAACTTTTTTCTTGACATTTCTACTTTTTTCTCGACATTTCAACTTTTTTCTCGAGATTTTGACTTTTTTCTCGACATTTCTACTTTTTTTCTTGACATTTCTACTTTTTTCTCGACATTTATACTTTTTTCTCGTCATTATCTTTATTCTGCTCTTTTCTGAAGTGCAGCTGTGTGTTTAAAGGACCAGAGGTGGAGATGGTTGTGGGTGGGATTCAGGTCTTCAGAGTTGCTCGTTAACTGCTGATGTTTCCCTCCAGGGAGCTGCTGTTTATGTGGAGTTAAAGGTTTCACAAAGATGCTTTATCGACACGCTAAACCAGGGTGATGTTCACGATAAAAGCCAGCAGATCTAATTAACATCGGCGTTAACTTGTTAGGTGGAGTGTTAGTGTCTTTTTGTCAGGCCGGCCCCCCGGTTCCCCCGGTTCCCCCGGTTCCCCCGGTTCCTCGGCCCTCGTCTCTGCTCGGCTCCTTCACCGCTAATTAGTTTCAGAGGGAGAGGAAGAGAGGGAGGAGAAAAAGGACCGATGAGGAGGACAAAGAGAGAAACGGAGAGATACGCAGATAAAGAGTTTCTCTGTGACCAGAGCCGAGCGTGTAATCCTGCTGCTGCTAACAGGGTTATAATAATAATAATAATAATAATAATTAAAGCTGCAAGCAGCGATGAAAGGGCCCTCGCGCGTGCAATTTTCACCAATAAAGGTCAAGGACTCAAAACTGAGTCCGATGACTCCACCATGACTCTTTATGTCAAACCATTCAAAAGTTATGGCAGAAAGTAGGAACTATCAAATATGGACCAATCAGATGAAGAGGGGGCGCGCTTTTTGGCGTCTAGCGTCGCCACGGTAACGCTTTTAGCTGAGAAAAGTAATGCACGTCGTCGCAGGATGGAGACGCACATTTTGATGTATAACACACCTGGGTGCACGTTACGGTTCGGGCCGTATTAACTGCCGAAGGAATGGCATAAATTGCGCCAAAATTACACAATGAATTAAAAATGGCTGACTTCCTGTTGGGTTTGGGCCATGGCGCCAAGAGACTTTTCTTTAAGTTGTGCCATGACACAGGTGTGTAGCGATTTTCGTGCATGTACGTCAAACCGTATCGTGGGGCTTGAGGCACAAAGTTTTCTAGGGGGCGCTGTTGAGCCGTTAGGCCACGCCCATTAATGCAAACCATTAAATATCACATTTATCGCCAGGTCTGGCTTGGTGCAAAATTTGGTGACTTTTGGCACGTTCAGGGGGAAAAAAGGCCTTCATTTCGTCGGAAGAAAAATAAAAACGAGAAAAATAAAAACGAGAACAACAACATTTCCTACAGATACAATAAGGCCTTCGCACTGTCAGCGCCCGGGCCCTAATTAGTTTTGCTAATATTAAGTGACAGTTTATTACTTTTAAACCAGGCATCCGCTTTGATTAGCTCCACGTTTACAGTGTCTTGGAGAGTGAGTAGGTTTCTATGTGAGGTGAACACATTTGTATCGTCAGCAAACATTACTTTATGAAAGCTACTGGTGGAATTTACAAAATCATTAATGTATAAGAGAAATAAGAGTGGACCCTAAATTGAGCCCTGGGGAACCCCGTACTTTATGTGCTTGCAAGGTGAGCTACAGTTATTTAAATAGACGTACTGTTGTCTATCATAAAGATAAGCTTTGAAACCATTCAAGGGCAATAGTGGTGTAATTTACTCAGTAATATGTTAAAATCAATAGTATCAAAGGCCTTTGATAGATCAAGAAAAATACCAATTCCAAAGTTGCCTTCATCAACAGGTGGTGCTCTTTTTTCTGAAGCCAAACTGTGATGGAACAAGACTGTTACATTTTTCAAGATAGTTATGGAGTCTGTTATATACAACTTTTTCAAATACTTTAGAGAGAGTTGGTAATAGTGACATGGGGCGATAATTGCTCATGATGTTTTGGTCACTCGATTTAAAAATTGGTATGACCCTTGCAATTTTTGCCATTTTTGGTACAGTCGCTGTTGTGAGGGAAAGGTTGATGCAATGAGCAAGCGGCTCCAAAATCACATTGACAATTGATTTCAAGATTTTGCTACAAATTCCATCAATACCAGCTTTATGGTTTTCACTCCCCGCATCCTGAATCGTCAGTAAAAAGCGTTTCCGTTTTGGTGAAACCGGCATCTCATCTCTTCTCGGTTAGGACTGTAATTGGACGATGAGAGACGCCCGCGGAGGTCGGCCGGTCGGCACATTTCACTGCTTCCATTTTCCTCCTCGGAGCGTCCCTCTCTTCTTCTGGGGAGGAGGAGGAGGAGGAGGAGGAGGAGGAAGTGTCATCACGGCAACGGTAGCTGCTCCTCAAAACTCTGGGCAAATCATCACCATGTTTGTTCCACTTTTTTCTCGACATTTCTACTTTTTTCTCAACATTTCGACTTATTACTCAACATTTCGATTTTTTTCTCAACATTTTGACTTTTTTCTCGAAATTGTACTTCAACATTATTCTCGACATTTTGACTTTTTTCTCCACATTTCGACTTTTTTCTCGACATTTTGACTTTTTTCTCGACATTTCGTCTTTTTACTCGACATTTCGTCTTTTTACTCGACATTTCGTCTTTTTTCTCGACATTTTGACTTTTTTCTCGACATTTTTACTTTTTTCTCGAAATTGTACTTTAACATTAATCTCGACGTTTCTACTTTTTTCTCGCCTTCATTTATTCACTAAAAAGCGTTTCCGTTTTGGTGAAACCGGCGTCTCATCTCTTCCTCTCCTCTCGGTTACGACTCTAATTGGACGATGAGAGACGCCCGCTGAGGTCGGCCGGTCGGCCTTCGATTTTCCTCCCAGCAGTTTGTTGGGAGGAAGTGGAGGAGGCTGGGGAGGAGGAAGTGTCACCACGGCGACGGTTGCCGTCGGTGACGGGACGGCAGCTGCTCCTTCTTCCGTCTCTGGGTCGCTCTTTTCTCTTCCTTCCTCAAACTCAGGGGAAATCATCACCATGTTTACTCCGACCCCCCCACCGTGACCCCCCGCCGGGCCGCCCACGCAGCCTGTTTTCTGCCCCGTGATGGTAGTTTGAAGACGGAACTTCCCCCCCAACACCCCCAACATCCCAACTCTCTCTGTAAATGTGTGACCTCCGCCAGCATCCGATGGAAAGAAGAAGAGAGAGAATCAAGAATTGGTGGTGATGTGAAGAGGTGGGGGAACGAGGGGGGGGGTTAAGGAATAAAGGCCAGACAATTGGCGGTGAGGGATGCAGAAGAAAGGGATGAAGGGATGAGGGGGTGGAGGGGGGGAGGAGAGAAAGAGGCCTTGAGAGGGCGATCAATGCGATGTTCACCTGCCGTCCACCTCCCCAATTTAAAGAGAAGGAGCTCTAACGATTTCCTGGAGCCTCCGGACGGATGGAGGCCGGGGGGGCTGGGGGGGCCGGGGGGGCCTTGGGCGGGGGCAGCAATGCATATAGATGGGAGCAGCGAAATGTCCCAAAATTAGTTTCTAATGGCGGTAGTGCATGTAGTTAAGACGGAAAATGAGCTGCCGGGACGAAGACGCCGCATGCAGATGGGAGGCATTACTGGACAATTAGCCGCTAACGACGCTAAACGCGTTGGAGAGGATTTATGTTTAATGCAAAAGTTGGAGACTAATTATGCCCCGTTTCCACGTAGCAAAAACGGTGGTGTTTTCATGCGTTTTGGCCGTTTGTTAACACGAAAATGAAGCTCAAAATCAGCAAAAACGATCATTTGTGAAAACTCCGGCCAAAGTGGAGATTTGCAAAAAGTCCGTCTTCACGTTTGCTTGTAAACGGAGAGAAATGGACATTTAGGCTTCAGAACGTCACATTATGAGACAGAAACGTCACCAGCTCAAATCTTACTTGCAAGATAGGAAAGAATGGGAGGCATTACTGGACAATTAGCTGCTAACGACGTAAACGCGCTGGAGAGGATTTATGTTTAATGCAAAAGTTGGAGACTAAACGGATGAAAAATAAAACCGGACGGAGCCGCCGGGAGATTCATGCACCTCCCTCAGGTGGTGGAGACCTTTTATTTATTTTATTTTATTTTATTATTATTATTATTATTATTATTACAATTATTATTATTATTATTATTATTATTATTATTATTATTATTATTATTATTATTATTATTATTAATGTATTTATTGTTATTTTATTTTAATTTATTATTATTATTATTATTATTATTATTATTATTATTATTATTATTATTATTATTATTATTAATGTATTTATTGTTATTTTATTTTATTTTGTTTCACACAAATACAGTAATAGGAATTACGTAGGAATGTCCACAGCATTTCAGAACCGCCAGATTCTGAGCAGATAATTGTAGTTTGTAAATGATTGACAGGTAGTGATTTTTAATATTTCTCATAAATCTGTCCTAAAATGTAAACTACTGGACCTTTTTTAAATCAGAAAACTTGATTTCTTCTGGTTTCAAGTGTAAAAACAGCACAATAGGTCATCAGTCCGGCGGCAAACAGGGAACGACATCAGCCGGGGTCTCAGAGGAGCAGCATCAACCAGGAAATGCTTTTTAAACCGTTTCTAAACAGGAAGGATTAAACTGAAACGAAGGCTCAAACCGGCCACAGACGTGTCACGTCTCACGACTCGTCTCTGGGTCTTTATCGTCCCGGTGATTCAGCAGCTCCATCGATCGAGTGTCACGGTCGTATTATTATCAAATCTACAATAAGACACATTGATACGCCACCGCCGGCCCCTCCCCCGCCTCGTGTGACCGTTCATGTAGCAGCCACCGCCGCTGCGACCTGTCAGCCTCAGCCTGATTACTCCTCACGACGGAAGAGACGGAGACCAACGAGGGAGATGTAGAAGACGAGAACGAGAGGATGAGGAGACCCAGGAAAGAAGAAAAGGAGGAGGAACCCCTGGAAAGAAGGGAAGAGGGCTGACGGAGACGAACGAGGGAGAGCGGGAGATGTAGAAGGGAAGGATGAGGAGAATCACGAAAGATGGGAAAGATGGGAAAGATGGGGAGACCTTGGAAAGATAGGAAGGACAGGGAAACCCCAAAAAGAAGGGAAGGAAAGGGAAAGCCTGGAAAGAAAGGAAGAAGGGAAGGAGCAGGAGGTGTAGAAGATGAGATTGGAAAGAGCAGGAGACCCCGGAAAGAAGGGAAGGATGAAGAAACCCTGGAAAGAACGGAAGGACAAGGAAACCCAGGAAAGAAGGGAAAAGGGCCAACGTAGACGAACGAGGGAGATGTAGAAGGGAATGATGAGGAGAATCAGGAAAGAAGGGAAGGAGTAGGAGACCTTGGAAAGAAGGGAACAACGTGGAAACCTCAAAAACTGTGATCAACTCCGAGCTCAGCGTCCTACAGGAAGTGATGTCAGAGGGGGCGGAGACTGGTCCTCCAATGCCGGACTTCTTTTATTGGGTCTCAAGAACCAAAAAACAGTTTTTCTGGATTCAGGCGACTAGCAGGACCCGGCACACCGGGTCTGCACCGGCGTAGGAAGACCGGGTCACCTGCACTTCAATAAATCTGACCAATTTACAACTGAGAACAGTTGTTTTTTAAAGATGGTCTTGCCTAAACAAGAAGGAACCGTCTCGTCTGCAGGAAGTCTGCTGACTCGTCTGATAGGACTCACATCACCACCATCCTAAAAACGCTTTACTGCGCCCCGTCTCTCTTCGTTTTAACTTCAAACCCTAACCCTTAACCTAAACCCTTAACCTAAACCCTTAACCCCTAACCTTAACCCTTACCCTTAACCCTAACCCTTAACCCTAACCCTTAACCCTAACCCTTAACCCTTAACCCTAACCTTTAACCTTAACCCTTAACCTAAACCCTTAACCTTAACCCTTAACCCTAACCCTAACCCAAACCTTAACCCTTAACCTTAACCCTAACCTTTAACCTTAGCCCTTAACCTTAACCCTTAACCCTAACCCTAACCCTTAACCTTAACCTTTAACCCTAACCCTAACCCTTAACCCTAACCCTTAACCTTAACCTTTAACCTAAACCCTTAACCTAAACCCTTAAACCCAACCCTTAACCTTAACCCTAACTCTAACCCTAATTCTTAAGCTTAACCCTAACCTTTAACCCTAACCCTTAACCTTAACCTTTAACCCTTAACCCCAACCTTAACCCTAACCTTGACCCTAACCCTTAACCTCAACCTCAACCCCAACCCTTAACCTTAACCCTTAACCCTAACCCTTAACCCTAACCCTAACCCTTAACCCTAACCCTAACCCTTAACCCTAAACCCTTAACCCTTAACCCTAACCCTTAACCCTAAACCCTAAACCCTTAACCCTTAACCCTAACCCTTAACCCTAAACCCTAAACCCTTAACCCTAAACCCTTAACCCTAACCCTAACCCTTAACCCTAAACCCTAAACCCTAAACCCTTAACCCTTAACCCTAAACCCTAAACCCTAAACCCTTAACCCTAAACCCTAAACCCTTAACCCTAAACCCTAAACCCTTAACCCTTAACCCTAACCCTAACCCTTAACCCTAAACCCTAAACCCTTAACCCTAAACCCTAAACCCTAAACCCTTAACCCTTAACCCTAAACCCTAAACCCTAAACCCTTAACCCTTAACCCTAAACCCTAAACCCTTAACCCTTAACCCTAAACCCTAAACCCTTAACCCTTAACCCTTAACCCTAAACCCTAAACCCTAAACCCTTAACCCTTAACCCTTAACCCTAAACCCTAAACCCTTAACCCTTAACCCTTAACCCTTAACCCTAAACCCTAAACCCTAAACCCTTAACCCTTAACCCTTAACCCTAAACCCTTAACCCTTAACCCTTAACCCTTAACCCTAACCCTTAACCCTAAACCCTAAACCCTAAACCCTTAACCCTTAACCCTAACCCTAACCCTTAACCCTAAACCCTTAACCCTAAACCCTAAACCCTAAACCCTTAACCCTTAACCCTAAACCCTAAACCCTAAACCCTTAACCCTTAACCCTAAACCCTAAACCCTTAACCCTTAACCCTAAACCCTAAACCCTAAACCCTTAACCCTTAACCCTTAACCCTTAACCCTAACCCTTAACCCTAAACCCTAAACCCTAAACCCTTAACCCTTAACCCTAACCCTAACCCTTAACCCTAAACCCTAAACCCTTAACCCTAAACCCTAAACCCTAAACCCTTAACCCTTAACCCTAAACCCTAAACCCTAAACCCTTAACCCTTAACCCTAAACCCTAAACCCTTAACCCTTAACCCTAAACCCTAAACCCTTAACCCTTAACCCTAAACCCTAAACCCTAAACCCTTAACCCTTAACCCTAAACCCTAAACCCTTAACCCTTAACCCTAAACCCTAAACCCTAAACCCTTAACCCTTAACCCTAAACCCTAAACCCTAAACCCTAAACCCTTAACCCTTAACCCTAAACCCTAAACCCTTAACCCTTAACCCTAAACCCTTAACCCTTAACCCTAACCCTAACCCTTAACCCTAAACCCTAAACCCTTAACCCTTAACCCTAAACCCTTAACCCTAAACCCTTAACCCTTAACCCTTAACCCTAAACCCTTAACCCTTAACCTTAGCCCTTAACCCTAACCCTAGACCTAGCCCTTAACCCTTAACCCTTAACCTTAACCCTTAACCTTAACCTTAACCCTTGACCCTTAACCCTTAACCTTAGCCCTTAACCCTCGCTCTGATAGGAGGGCTCACATCACCCCATCCTAGAAACTCTTCCCTGCTCCCCGTCCGTCTTTGTTTTACCTTCAAACCCTTAACCCTAATGGAGGGAGGCTGAGGTCATGTGACCAGAGCTTGCTGACGGTCCCTCGTACCCACTTTAAGACGCAAAGAGGTCGCTCCTTCCAGGCCGTCGTCCCGAGGCTCTGGACCGATCTCCCGCCGTCTCTACGTTCTCTGGACTCATCAATGCTTTTAAGATCAAACTTAAGACCTGCTTCTCCGAGCTTTTAAACTTCAGCAGTGAGACGGTCGTTTTATGACCTCCATGTTGATATTATGTACTTCTATTCTAGGAGCTTTTAATTGGTATCGTCTCATTTTTATTGTATTTTTACTTTTATTGTATTGTTTTATTCATGTTATTATTAGGGCCCGAGCACTTACAGTGTGAAGGCCCTATTGTATCTGTAGGAGTTCTCTTTTTTGTTTTTATTTTCCTCTTTTTTATTTTTCTTCCGACAAATGGAAGGCCTTTTTTCCCCCTAAACGTGCCCCAAAAGTCACCAAATTTTGCACCAAGCCAGGCCTGGTGAAAAATGTGATATTTAATGGTTTGTATTAATGGACGTGGCAAAATGGCTCAACAGCGCCCCCTAGAAAACTTTGTGCCTCAAGCCCCATAATACGGTTTGACGTACATGCACGAAAATCGGTACACACCTGTATCATGTCGCAACTAAAAGAAAAGTCTCTTGGCGCCATGGCCCAAACCCAACAGGAAGTCGGCCATTTTTAATTAATTGTGTAATTTTGCCGCAATTTATGCCATTCTGTCGGCCCTTTCTTTGCCCGAATCGTAATGTGCACCCAGGTGTGTTATACATCAAAATGTGCGTCTCCATCCTCCGACACCACGCATTACCTTTCTCTTTCAAAAGTGTTACCGTGGCGACGCTAGACGCCAAAAAGCGCGCCCACCCTTCATCTGATTGTTCCATATTTGATAGTTCCCCAAAAGTCACCAAATTTTG
The DNA here is from genome assembly GCF_033807715.1 of Cololabis saira. NCBI lineage: Eukaryota > Metazoa > Chordata > Actinopteri > Beloniformes > Belonidae > Cololabis > Cololabis saira. The sequence continues at coordinate 106,809 of NC_084595.1, read as the reverse complement.
TACGCAAGCCAGGCCTGGCGATAAATTTGATATTTCATGGTTTGCATTAATGGGCGTGGCCTAACGGCTCAACAGCGCCCCCTAGAATACTTTTCTCTGCCATAACTTTTGAATGGTTTGACATAAAGAGTCGTGGGTGGTGTCATGGGACTCGGTATTGAGTCCTTGACCATAATTGGTGCAAATCAGCCCCGCCCCTTCTTCTGATTGGTCGATATTTCATAGTTCCTATTTTCTGCCATAACTTTTGAATGGTTTAACATAGGAAGTCGTGGGTGGTGTCATTTCTGATATGCTTATGGGGGCGGTGGCCGTGAGTGCGAGGGCCCGTTCATCGCTGCTTGCAGCTTTAATTATTATTATTATCGTTTTATTTTTGGCGAAGCACCTTGTGACATTACATTGTCAGTGAAAGGTGCTATAGAAATAAAATGTACTTACATATTTACATACTTACTTACTCACGTACTTACTTAATATCTTCTTCCAGTCAACGTGGCTTTCATCTTTAGAGGAATTTGTTGAGTTTTAGCTTTGTGAAGGAGGTTGTGGTTTACAGGCAACCTGAACGCAGCGCTGCAAGTTTGTGTGTGTGTGTCTGTGTGTGTGTGTGTGTGTGTGTGTGTGTGTGTGTGTGTGTGTGTGTGTGTGTGTGCGTGTGTGTGTGTGTGTGTGTGTGTGTGTGCTCGTCCGTGTGTTGTGTGTGTGTGTGTGTGTGTGTGTGTGTGTGTGTGTGTGTGTGTGTGTGTGTGTGTGTGTGTGTGTGTGTGTGTGTGTGTGTGTGTGTGTGTGTGTGTGCTCGTCCGTGTGTTGTGTGTGTGCAGGTTGTTGCGCTCTTATCTCTCCGGGCGACTCTCTGCCTGATGATGTGTTTGCTGTTGACCTTTAAACAACTCTGTCCCATCATCCTCTGCTTCCACACACACACACACACACACACACACACACACACACACACACACACACACACACACACACACACACACACACACACACACACACACACACACGGTTGACAATCTTCCACACTCATGCATGTAAACAGTGTGGAGGCAGAAACTCACCGTCCACATTTTAAGCCCAACACACACACACTGAAAACACACACTCGTGCACACACACTCGTGCACACACACTCGTGCACACGCACACGAGGCATCACTGTCGAAGGTTTGCTGGTAATGAGGCCTGTCATCCTTCCACGCAGCCTCTCTCGCTCTCTCCCTCTTTCTTTTCTTCTTTCATTGATCCGCTAACAGATCCCCAATATAACAACTAGCAGTCGCAGTGGGAGACACCCCTCCTCTTCATCCCCCTCTTCATCCCCCCATCCTCCTCTCCTCCTCGACACGCATCCCTCCGGACCATTTAAAAACCTACCACAACTTTCTCTCCTCCTCCTTTTTCCTCCCATCTCCTCCTCTCTTCCTCCGCCCGGCCCCCTCCGCCAAGAAGAGATTTATCTTTTCATTACAAGCAAAAAAATCTTGTTCCACTGGCAGATTTTTCTACTTATTTCAAGTGAAAATCGACTTGAAACAGGTGAAAATTGTTGTTTTTTCCAGTGATGAGTCTTGTTTTAAGTGTAATGAGATTTTTTTGAATAATAATTAGACATTTTAACTAGAAATAAGACAAATATTCCTTGTAAGGTTTTGAGTTTTTGCAGTGTGGAGGCATGTTGTTGTAACGAGAAGACAAATGACACGAGTAACTGCCAGTTACTTCCAAGAAGAACGAGAGTCTTCCGTTTGGAGTGACAGAGAAGTGGAGTTACTTCTCAACTTTTTTCTTGACATTTCGACTTTTTTCTCGACTTTTTTCTCAAAATTTCAACTTTTTTTCTCAAAATTTCAACTTTTTTCTCAACTTTTTTCTCAAAATTTCGACTCTTTTCTCAAAATTTCGACTTTTTTCTCGACATTTTTCTCAAAATTTCGACTCTTTTCTCAAAATTTCGACTTGCTTCTCGAGATTTCGACTTTCAACTTCCTCGACACGCATCCCTCCGGACCATTTAAAAACCTACCACAACTTTCTCTCCTCCTCCTTTTTCCTCCCATCTCTTCCTCTCTTCCTCCGCCCAGCCCCCTGACGCTCCGCCAACCGTCCTGCACTGCAAAAACTCCAAATCTTAACAAGAATATTTGTCTTATTTCTAGTTTTTTAGTCAAAAAATGTCATTACACTTAAAACAAGATTCATCACTGGAAAAAACAACAATGTTCACCTGTTTCAAGTAAATTTTCACTTAAAATAAGTAGAAAAATCTGCCAGTGGAACTAGATTTTTAGAACTGTGGGGGGGGGGGACCGCAGGCAGGTGGAAGCAGCAGCGGGATGCCCAGAGGGGGTGGGGGGGACTGCAGGCAGGTGGAAGCAGCAGCGGGATGCCCAGAGGGGGTGGGACTGCAGGCAGGTGGAAGCAGCAGCGGGATGCCCAGAGGGGGGGGGACTGCAGGCAGGTGGAAGCAGCAGCGGGATGACCAGATGGGGTGGGGGGGACTGCAGGCAGGTGGAAGCAGCAGCGGGATGACCAGAGGGGGGGGCGCAGGCAGGTGGAAGCAGCAGCGGGGGTTGTTCAATAGGCCTATTCACGAAATTCTGGTCCAGAATTCCTGGTTCAGTCTGGTCCAGCTAGAGTCCACCTGATCCAGGTAGAGTCCACTTTGTCCAGCCAGAGATCGACCCCGGATCCTCGGCTGCCGTTGTTGAAGCTCCGGCCGCTAAACGATGTAATTATCGCGGGTAAAAGGTGAAGCTGCCGAGGCTGACGGCTGATCTCTCTCGTCTGACACAAAACTGCTGCTAATGAGAAGTACAGGGGTGATTTGTTTCTCCCTGTTCTACAACAGATACCGACAGATAAACACACACACACACACACACACACACACACACATGCACGTGCACACGCACACAGGAGGAAACCACGGTTCAACTCAAAGGTCAGATCGGAGCAGAAATCTCTCGGGTCGGGCAGGAAGTCGACAGAAAACAGTGAAATAGATCACAGCTGTCGACTCTACGCTCGTGAAAAGTCAAATCTTCACACTTTAACAACGTGGGATTTTTTTTATTTTTTCTGATTTTATTTTTTTTACCGGAGCGCATTTGAGGTGAATTTACAATTTACAAGACTTTTACACTCTTCGTTTGGACCGGAGGACGACAAGGTGCAGGGATCCCAACCAGCCACCGAGCTGCTTCCACCAGGGCCCCTAGGCTAGGCAAGTTTATTTGTAGAGCACAATTCAACACAAGGTAATTCAAACTGCTTTACATCAACATTAAAAGCTGCAAGCAGCGATGAAGCGATGAACGGGCCCTCGCGCGTGCAATTTTCACCAATAAAGGTCTAGGACTCAAAACTAAGTCCGATGACGCCACCATGACTCTTTATGTCAAACCATTCAAAGGTTATGGCAGAAAGTAGGAACTATCAAATATGGACCAATCAACCAGATGAAGGGGGAGCGCGCTTTTTGGCGTCTAGCGTCGCCACGGTAACGCTTTTGAAAGAGAAAAGTAATGCGCGTCGTCGCAGGATGGAGACGCACATTTTGATGTATAACACACCTGGGTGCACGTTACGGTTCGGACCGTATTAACTGCTGAAGAAATGGCATACATTTCACCAAAATTACATGATTAATTCAAAATGGCCGACTTTCTGTTCAGTTTGGGCCATGGCGCCAAGAGACTTTTCTTTAAGTTGTGACATGATACAGGTGTGTACCGATTTTGGTACATGTAAATCAAACCGTATTGTGGGGCTTGAGGCAAGTTTTCTAGGGGGCGCTGTTGAGTCATTAGGCCACGCCCATTAATGCAAACCATTAAATATCACATTTATCACCAGTACCCTGGTTTGGTGAAAAATTTGGTGACTTTTGGGGCACGTTTAGGGGGAAAAAATGCCTTAATTTCGTCGGAAGAAAAACATTTTGCAAGCAATAAAGGTGAAGGACTCAAAACTAAGTCTGATGACACCACACAGGATTCTCTATGTCAAACCATTCAAAAGTTATAGCAGAAAATAGGTACAACCAATCAGAAGAAGGGGCGGGGCTAATTTGCACCAATGAAGGTCAAGGACTCGATACTGAGTCATATGACACCACCTGCGACTCTTTATGTCAAACCTTTCAAAAGATATTGGACTATAATATATCGGCCAATCAGAAAAAGGGGCGGGGCTAATTTGTATATATAATATAGAAATGCATATATTTATATATACAATAATACTAATATACAGGTTAAAGGTTAAAGTATATGAAGTCTGTACTGACTGGGTCATGTGACCAGTTCTGGGTCAGTCTAATCAGTCAAGAGCTGTGCTCTGGTTGCTAGGGGCAACAAGAACCTCGAAATGAGGAAGGTTCCGGACTGGCTGTGAGAAAACCTCAGCTTTTGCCTTGTGACAAGTTCTCAAATAACTCCGATTTGTGAGAAAACCATAGCTCCTAGCAGAAAAATAAATACGTCGTGAGAGACACAGATCCCGGCAGATTCTGACAATCTTAATTTTATTCAGCTATTCCTTAAAATGTGTTAGTAACGGCAGTTTGAAAACAAAATGAGATTTTTTTGAAGAAAATGTTTGATTACATTGAAGTAAATGGAGACCGAGGCAGGAATTGGCGCCGCTTTAGCCATCGCCGTTTAAATTTTGTGCATACCCCGCCTGTCAAAGTCACATTTTATGAATCCCAACAGCTATGTCTACATTTTGACCAAAAATTATTTATCCAGCTTTTACGGTTCGGCCGTGAGCTCGAGTTACAAATAAAAATTATGGTCATTTTTTGAATGTTTCTCTCACTCTAAAAAATTAGAAGTTCACTCTAGATTTGACAAAAAAGTGATTTCCAGACCTCGCTTGAGGGCTCATATCTTGAAAAGTGTACATTTTAGGAAAAAACTGTTTCAAGTATGGAGAGAGAAGAGAAGTTTTCCTCCGTTTTGAAGTTTGAATGACATTTCTACGTGCAAGTATGAGAAAGATACGTGACTCAGAAAAAAGGTGAATTTGGAGTTTTTCCAACCTCCTTCCAGCCACAGTGTGACATTCTGCCCCATTCACTTACATGGGAAAATCTCCCCATTAGTTTGGAAATTTGGAAATGTTTTTGCACTTCGTGCAAAAACTATTTGTGCCATCGCTCTGAAAATCCACAGTACTGTAGTTAAATTCAGGGCCTACAACTTTCTAAATTGGTTCATAATTTTTCGAGTAACCGTGTGCGAGTGGTGATGCCCCAAACTTCTCCCAATGCATTCCGGATGGGGCTAAAAGCGCACGTTTTTGCCCGTTGCGCAAAACGTGCACGCCAATCGCTAATAAAAGTCAAAGCACACGATTCCCGCTTAAAGCGACACTGCGTAACTTTTCCACCTTAATATAATATTTCCAGAGTCATTGTGATGGTACATCAACTTCCAACAGGTTTAATGAACCTCTGTCATGGTCTGAGGGGTCTGTATCGCCTTCACTGGCACTATGTAACTTTGAGGAGCATGGTAGGAACCCTGCCACACTACTGGTAAAGCACTACCGCTTTTGTCCAAAGGAGACGCCAAACTCAACAAAAGCTGAAAGTTACGTTGTGCTGCTTTAAGGCGCACGTTTCTACGCTTCCCCAGAGGCACTCCTCCTCCATTGCAGAGCTATGGAGGAGGAGTGCCTCTTGGCGCAGCCGTGGCACTAATGATAAGAAAAGAGGTAAAATAATAAAAAGTAAGGGCAGTAGATCCAGCAGGTTCATCTCATTCTTAAAATGGCAAGAATTACATTTCTATATGGTCAAAACATACTGTACAAATACCGGGTCAAATACAGAATTACAAAAATACGGAAGAGTATAAGGGCCAGGCAGGAGAAAAATAAACATAATATTCTAGAGGAGGAAGATTTTTTTTCATTATGCACTTCGACAAAAAAGTCGAAATGTCGAGAAAAAAGTCAAAATGTCGAGATTAATGTTGAAACACAATTTCGAGAAAAAAGTCATAATGTATTTCAACTTTATTCTCGAAATTTGCAATCATCCTTAGATACATTTTAATGCCAAAGTCTGGACAGCGTTGTGTCCTGGTGTCCTGGTCCTCATGGACAAACGTCTCCACCTGTAGAGGTTTAAAAAACCGAAGAATTCAACAAAGGCTCGGATTGATTTGCATTCACTGATTTATTGTATAAAACACAGTCGTCGGCTCTTTGGCCGTTTGGTGTTGAGGAGAGGAACAACGTGTGATATGTTACAGATGTGTTGAGGAGAGGAACAACGTGTGATATGTTACAGACGTGTTGAGGAGAGGAACAACGTGTGATATGTTACAGATGTGTTGAGGAGAGGAACAACGTGTGATATGTTACAGACGTGTTGAGGAGAGGAACAACGTGTGATATGTTACAGACGTGTTGAGGAGAGGAACAACGTGTGATATGTTACAGACGTGTTGAGGAGAGGAACAACGTGTGATATGTTACAGATGTGTTGAGGAGAGGAACAACGTGTGATTTGTTACAGACGTGTTGAGGAGAGGACCAACGTGTGATATGTTACAGACGTGTTGAGAGGAACAACGTGTGATATGTTACAGACGTGTTGAGAGGAACAACGTGTGATATGTTACAGATGTGTTGAGGAGAGGAACAACGTGTGATATGTTACAGACGTGTTGAGGAGAGGAACAACGTGTGATATGTTACAGACGTGTTGAGGAGAGGAACAACGTGTGATATGTTACAGACGTGTTGAGGAGAAGACCAACGTGTGATATGTTACAGACGTGTTGAGGAGAAGACCAACGTGTGATATGTTACAGACGTGTTGAGGAGAGGAACAACGTGTGATATGTTACAGATGTGTTGAGGAGAGGACCAACGTGTGATTTGTTACAGACGTGTTGAGGAGAGGAACAACGTGTGATATGTTACGGACGTGTTGGGGAGAGGAACAACGTGTGATATGTTACAGACGTGTTGAGAGGAACAACGTGTGATTTGTTACAGACGTGTTGAGGAGAGGAACAACGTGTGATATGTTACAGACGTGTTGAGAGGAACAACGTGTGATATGTTACAGACGTGTTGAGAGGAACAACGTGTGATATGTTACAGACGTGTTGAGAGGAACAACGTGTGATATGTTACAGACGTGTTGAGAGGAACAACGTGTGATATGTTACAGACGTGTTGAGGAGAGGAACAACGTGTGATATGTTACAGACGTGTTGAGGAGAGGAACAACGTGTGATATGTTACAGACGTGTTGAGGAGAGGAACAACGTGTGATATGTTAGATGTGTTGAGGAGAGGAACAACGTGTGATATGTTACAGACGTGTTGAGGAGAGGAACAACGTGTGATTTGTTACAGATGTGCATCATCTCCAGTACCAGGAAGACCAGGATGTTACTGACACAAAGCTACCGTGAACGTTCGGGTCATTACAAAAGAAATAGTGACAGTTTAATAAACCGTAAACAGACGGATGATCAATAAAGTTAACTAACAAACACATTTAACATCATTTCAGTAAAATATACTTCCACTTCTTTCATCGTTGTGCTGTATTTTTTACAAATATACGATATGATGCATCATGCAGTTAAAGTTGTAAACGATAATAAAACATCAGATATAAAGAACAGCTTCGTGTGCTACACAGTTTTTTGCATAAGAGTTAAGATTTTTGCGTAACAATAATTTGGCAAACGAGGAAGGATTTGGCACCGAGTGCTAATCTGCTCAGACGATCATCATGTGATTAGAAAACAGGTTTATTATAACAGTATTAGTACGTTGTGTTTCTGCGGAAGAGTATTAGGGTCAAAAGGAGAAAAATACGATTATGTTTAGTGGAGGAACAGTTTTTTTTCCATTATGCACTTCCAGAAAAAAGTAAAAATGTTGAGAAAAAAGTCGAAATGTCGACTTTATTCACGAAATTTCGACTTTATTCTTGAAATTGTGACTTTTTTCTCAAAGTGCACAATAAAAAAATGTTCAAATATTTTTCTCCTTCATGGCCCTAAAACTCTTCTGTAGTTTCAATGCTGCAGGTTTCTGTGCAAATGTTTTGCTGGTTTTATCTTATTTTTTTTAAGTATCTGACTGCGTGTCGGCGGCCATCTTGGAAGCCTAAAGCTTCCGTCGTAGACGAGTCGAGTTTCTTTACGAATAAACGTTGTGGCGCCGGTGCAGCTCATTCTCCTATCAACGTATTTCTGGCAATAACTCACTAAAAACATCAGGATTTTACGTTAAATCTGCGTCCGGCAGCGACCAATCAGAAGTCCGGTCCAGTTCGTGCACCCGTTTTCATTTTGCACTTCGAGAAAAAAGTCGAAATATCGAGAAAAAAGTTGAAATGTCAAGATTAATGTTGAAATACAATTTCGAGCTTAGCTGGACCGGACCGATTTAGATTTTAATTTGGCACATTGACGGGGCTCCTGATTGGTCGCTGGTTTGGGGGACGTTCTGACTCCGGTTCCGGCCGGTTCTGGCCGGTTCTACCAGCCGTCCACCTCCACCACGAACGGCTCCTTGACGGCGATCCGGCCGCTGTTGACGATCACGCACTCGGTGTACGGAAGGTTCCGGTCGTTGGTGTCCTGGAGCTCGATGGTGTGAACCACCGACTGGAAACACACACAATTAAAATTAGAATTAAATATGTCATTCATTCATTAAAATACAATTCATTTTAAGTAAAAAAATATATTTAATTAATGAACGGGCCCTCGCACGTGCCATTTTCACCAATAAAGGACTCAAAACTAAGTCCGATGACTCCACCATGATTCTTTATGTCAAACATTCAAAAGTTATAACAGAAAGTAGGAACTATCAAATATGGACCAATCAGGTGACGGGTGGGCGCGCTTTTTGGCGTCTAGCGTCGCCACGGTAACACTTTTGAAAGAGAAAAGTAATGCGTGTTGTCGCAGGATGGAGACGCACATTTTGATGTATAACACACCTGGGTGCACGTTACGGTTCGGGCTGAATTAACTGCCGAAGGAATGGCATAAATTGCGCCAAAATTACACGATTAATTAAAAATGGCCGACTTCCTGTTGGGTTTGGGCCATGGCGCCAAGATACTTTTCTTCAAGTTGCGACATGATACAGGTGTGTACCGATTTTCGTGCATGTACGTCAAACCGTATTGTGGGGCTTGAGGCACAAAGTTTTCTAGGGGGCGCTGTTGAGCCGTTAGGCCACGCCCATTAATGCAAACCATTAAATATCACATTTTTCACCAGGCCTGGCTTGGTGCAAAATTTGGTGACTTTTGGGGCACGCCCCCCCCCCCAGCCGAGGCTAGTTCCGGGTCCACCCACCATCCCATCCAGTACTTTCCCAAACACCACGTGTTTCCCGTCCAGCCAGGGAGCCTTGGCCGCCAGGATGAAGAACTGGGACCCGTTGGTGTCGGGGCCGGCGTTAGCCATGCTAACCTGGGAGCAGAGAGAGCAGGACATTCAACAGAAATGTAATATTTCATTGTTTAAACCAAGATTTGTTATTTTCTTTTTCGTTTCAGTTGTGTTTCTGTTAATCTGGATGATATTCCAGATTATTCCTGTTCCTTCTTGAATCTTTCTCTTCACATTGGCCCAGAGATAATCCAGTTAGAAGTTAAATCAAACGTAATTTCAGGGCCTTGGTCTCCTGGTAACATTGTAATATATATCTGCGTGTCGTCTGCATAGCTGTGGTAGTTTATATCAAGCCTGTACAGGGCGTCGGAGTCCTGGTGACATTGACTACGTTTCCAGCATCAATATCCCTTTTCTAACCGGAATATTAGCAATAACCCGGTTTTGCACGGCCATGTAAACACCAATAACCCCTTTGAATAACCGGAATTTGCTCATATTCTGGTTTTTAAAAACCCCAATATGACTCCTGGGTTACTCCTTTTAAAACCTGAATATTGGGTCATGTAAACACCAAACAGAATATCCCCATCAAACGGAACAGGAATTTGTTTTCTGCACATGCTCTGTTCACAAGGAATCCTGGTCTTTTGAGTCCAAGAAGTTCTTCTAAACACAGAGAAACCAAGACCAGGAGGAGACGAATCACTTCATAAATGTAATGAAGGATATGAACATTTCTGCATTTGTAGACGGTAGAAAGTACCGGGATAGAAGATTTACAAGAAGGTGAGAGAAAAGTTGTGCGAAGCAGCATTTGTTTTGAATTTGGATACAGGAAGAAGAAGCAGAAATGACGGGAATTGCATCATGATGTTCTCCGTGCGTCGCTGGTTTGATCCAGATATCCTGAATGATTAATCACCATGTAAACAGGGATAACCCTGTTTGCTCACGCATGGAAACACATTATTCCCAATGTTTCAGTAACCGGAATATTGACCTTAACCCGAGTTTTGAATGCATGTAAACGTAGTCATTGTAATATATATATCAGCGTGTCATCTGCATAGGTCGTTTTATTTAGTTGTTCTTTATAATGTGTGCTAGTGGGAGGATGTAGATGTTAAACAGAAGAGTTCCCAGGATGGAGCCTTGGGGAACTCCACATATGATTCTAGTCTGCTCAGATGTAAAGTTAAAGTACTTCCTGTGTGTTAGCTCACCCAGCTAGCTCCGAGATGCTTCAGTTTGAAGTTCTCGTCAGTAAAAGTCGTCCCGTAGATGCTGTGACCTGAACACAAGAAAAAGAAAATCCCTAAACTTATTCTGGTTTTTGCAACAAACTCCAACAAACTCCAACAAACTCCATCCTAAAAGATAAAATAACCAGACAAACCTCCGGTCCCGTCTCCGGCGGTGAAGTCTCCTCCCTGGATCATGAAGTCCTTGATCACCCGGTGGAACTTGGTTCCTCTGTAGCCGTAGCCTTTCTGAGGAGAAACGGGACGTTTACTGGACCAGTTCCTCCACTGGCCACTAGAGGAGCTGCAGCATCACGTCCTACATGCTAGTACCGTATTTTACCGACTATAAGTCCCATTTCTTTTCATAGTTTGGCCAAGGTGCGACTTATACTCTGGAGCGACTTATGTGTGAAATTATTGACTGCGTTTACATGGGAAGTTTAATTCCTCTTTAATTCAGAATTAAAATTAAATCCGATTTAAAATGAGTAAAGATTACCATGTAAACACCTAATTCAGAATGAAGATGGCCATTCTGAACTCTTAATATGTTACGTTAACGTACCAGGCACGTTCTCAGTTGTGTAATGTAAACAAACCGTACAATCATTCAGCCGGGTGTTGCCTCTATTCTAGTTTTATTTTAAATTGCCTTTCAAGACGACGACATGTCTGTTCATGGTGTTGGATTTTATAAAATAAAATTTCGCCCAAAAGTGCGACTTATGGTCCGGAAAATACGGTAACTAAAAGAGTTCTTTACGGGAGGAAAATATCCACTTTTCATGTTTTCATTTCCAACATTTTCACGACAAAATTCTTCCAAATCTTTGTGAACTGCTTCTCCGACTAAAAGGTGTGTTCAGGTGACGCCAGGACATCCGTGCGTTTACGCTGTTTCCCACCTCTCCGGTTGCCAGGGTGACGAAGTTGCCGACGGTGAGCGGGACGACGTCCCCGAACAGGCCGATGACGATCCGTCCGACCTCGTGACCCCCGACGGTGACGTCGAAGAAAACCTGAAACACAAGAGAGAGAGAGAGAGAGAGAGAGAGAGAGAGAGAGAGAGGGGCGGAGTTAAACACCTGAGGTCGACGCTGGCTCCGCCCCCTCTGGAGGAGACGCCGGTCGTCATGGCGACGGACCGGTCATTAGCGCTGGGTTGGGTATCATCACTGACCTCCCGATACGAGTCCGATACACCAGGTCCCATGTCGATAACATTTACGATACGATTCAATATCGATATTCTAGTTACAAAACCAATGGAAGGGATTCTCAAAAAGGGTTGGTTGAGGGAGCGACGCCCAGGACGGACTTAGGGAGGAGCACTGGGGGAAAAAACAGGGATAAAAATTAAAAATAAAAAATAAAACATTTTAATCGATACTTGGATTTATGTATTGATAATCGTTCCTACACATGTATATCGATTAGATATCGAATATATCGATATTTTTAACCCAACCCTACCGGTCCTCACGACCAACAGGTTATCATGACGACCGGTCCGTCGTCATGACGACCGGTCCGTCGTCATGACGACCGGTCCGTCGTCATGACGACCGGTCCGTCGTCATGACGATGGACCGGTCATCACAATGAATCGGTCGTCATGATGGACCGGTTGTCATGACAACCGGTCCATCATGACGACCGGCGGCGTAGGGTACGCGGCGACGCGCACCTACGCCATAGCCTCTGCGTTGGTGTGACGCAGAACCATAAACCCGCCCTGAGCAGCTCTGAGGGGAGACGGAGGGAGGAGGGGAGGAGGGGGCTGCCGGGCCGTTCTCGCATCGCCTTCGCACAGAGAGTCTGGATGATTTGCAATTACAGGCTGAGCCTACCGTTAGTTTTTAAACTGTAAAAAGTAGGGGGGACAAAAACATGAGTTTGAAAAGACGGGGGGCATGTCCCCCCTGTTGCGCCAGCAACGCCGTGCTGCCACTCACTTGCTTTAATTATTTTATACTATTTATATACTCTTTCTACTTTTACTGTGACCACCAAATAATGTGGTTTTCCTGTCCTCCACCTCATCCACAATATCTAGATCTCAGATCTCAGTGAAAGTCAGTGGCACGGTGGCTCGACACGTCTCATTCATTCTGACGCCGAACAGGCTGCGGGTGGCGCTGCACATGCTCAGTAGGCTCATTCATATGCAAATACAGTCATGAACTACTTTGCATTACGCTTTTAAGGTAACAAGTGGACGTGTAGAGGGCGGGATATGAGGCGGATTCAGCTGCGCAACCTTCCAGCTGGACTGTGATTTATAAAGCGAACATTGCGTGCAGGTGTGCGTGCACACGGTTTTATTGATCCGGATTTTTTTTTGCGCCCGCCATTTTCGGCTTTTGAGTGTACGTGCACTTTTAGTTTGAATCCTACGCAGTCCATTTTAAATGAGGCCCCAGCTCTTTGAAAACGCACTCCCTGTGGAGCGCGTTTTTGCGGAGCACGCGGTTCTCAGTAAGCCATGGTACTTGTATTTTCTTTTCAGATCGTCCTGCCACAGCTGTCTTTTATAGCTTGTCACACCAATTATTCAAAATGTCTAAATTACTTATGGATAATTTTTATTAATTGGAGGAAACAGGGAACATGTGTGAAGTTTGAGATCGCTGAACACTGTGACTCTTTAATGGTTCTATTTGTAGTTTCACTGTTCTACCACTAGGTTTTGTGTGTACGCATGTCCGGAGTTGTGCTTACATTTACACTCGTTTCTGCGCACATACATGTTGATAAATTCCAGACTTTGCGTGGGGATGCTCGTACGCACGCTTTACGCACAGATCTGTGTACGAACGGTTGATAAATGAGTAATAAGTAATAAGGTAATAAGTGATAAATGAGGCCCCTGGACTTAAGATCTACACCGGAAACAAACATCCCACAAATGTTCCACAAAAGAACATTGAACCTACCGTCATTAAGAATGTATCTGATTGTCTTTCTTTTGTGAAATAAAAAGATATTTAAAAAAAATAAATGTGCAGAACGTGGCAGTACCGAGTTGTTGTTGTTGTTGTTGTTGTTGTTTAATTATGGGCCAGTAAACAGATCCGCGGGTTACGTGACTCGGAGTTTCCTCCCATTTAAATACAGGTCTGCCAGAGGTGCTAGTGCGCCTGCGCGGAGTTGCGGAGACGCGGAGAAGCGGAGACGCGGAGACGCTCCGCTGCAAGTGTAAAGTGCGTGGGCTGAGACAGATCTCCTTCTGGAAGATTCCTCACACACACACACACACACACACACACACACACACACACACACCCGCGCTCCCGCGGCCGCGTGCACGAGCACGAGCTGAGAATAAGACGTGGATGAACCGACGCACCTCCTCTCGTGCACGCGCAGCGGCGATAACGCACCTTGTCGGTGACGCGCGGGCCTCGGCGAGAGAAGCCTGCGCGCGCAGCCTGCAGAGCGGAGAGAAGCAGCAGCAGCAGCGGCGGGAGGAGATCCATCCCTGGGGGCTGATGGGTGGGGGCACCTACGGGTGGGGGGACCTGTGGGTGGGGGGTCAGCAGCACCTCTGGGAGCAGCTGCAGGACCTGCAGAACCGGGACCGGAGTCGCGCTGATCCGCAGCGGGGAGGAGAGAGAGAGAGGGAGAGAGAGAGAGAGAGAGAGAGAGAGAGAGAGAGAGCTGCAGCTGAGCACCGTGACGTCACCAGGAAACCCCCATGTGGGCGGAGCCTAAAGGAGGAGGAGGAGGAAGTGAGATTTGAAGGAAAAAAGTGAGGAAGAAGAAAAGTGGAGGAGCAGCAAGTCTCCATCCTTCCATCCACCTTCCCTCGCTTTCAATTAGTGTCTTTTTATATTGTCTTTTAACCAGAGTGCGAAATACGGGGGGGTTCGGGGGGTCCGACCCCCCGATTAACCCTTGAGCCCCCCTGAAGGACTCAAAAGACGAATTTAGGGGGGTCTCAATGTCGTCAAAAAAATAAATAAATTAGGCTATATAATATAATATGATCATTTGATTGTCATTAATGGTCAATTAAATATGTTTAAGAGATCGCCATATCAAGTATTCACAATTCCAAACTTTTATTGGTTTAACACAAGTCCTGCACCTTTATGTATGCAAAAATAGCCATGTGCGCCAGCACAGCGCAACGAAGCTTTTCCGCAGTTAATAACACGGACAGCCAGGCGCGCAGCAGGTTGCGTGAAGAAAGCCTGTCTGCACTCCTGTGTGTGACCTCAACGACCTCCTCTGGACAAACTCGACCCGGTTCCATTTGTCAGAAGCTGGATCAAAGCAGGACATCACCTCTCTTCTTCCTGGAATGGAAACCAGGACGGAAAGCACAAGTAGTCGAGAAATGTCACACCCCTCCTCCCCCCCGGCAAAAAAAAAAAAAAACTGGGTTTGTATGTATATGTGTATGTCTATGCGTATGTATGCATTAACAATGCACATATATATGCCTTAGGTTTTTACCAGCATGGTATTAACCATTAATATGCGTGCAGACAAGGTAAATAAAAAGAAAAAAAAAAGAGAAAAGGCACATTTGGTCTATTTTAACTTAAGGTAAGAGGCCAGCCTGCTTAATATGGCCTGAACCCACCTGAGAGCTAATGTTTTTTTTTTTTTTTTTTTGTTATTTTGCGTTATGGCCTGTTATGAGTGTGATTTATGTGTAAGCTGCGTGAACCCACCTGTTGAGAGGCATCATGTTTGTTTTTAATTTTGCGTGATGACCTGTTATGAGTGGAATTTGTGAATGTGTTCACATGTTTTAACACAGCTGTGTTAAAACATAATTTCCTCCATAATTTCCATCCATCATCCATCCATCATCCATCCATCCATCTATCCATCCATCATCCATCCATCATCCATCCATCATCCATCCATCCATCATCCATCCATCATCCATCCATCCATCATCCATCCATCCATCATCCATCCATCCATCATCCATCCATCATCCATCATCCATCCATCATCCATCCATCATCCATCCATCATCCATCCATCCATCATCCATCCATCATCCATCAATCCATCATCCATCCATCATCCATCCATCCATCATCCATCATCCATCCACCCATCATCCATCCATCATCCATCCACCCATCATCCATCCATCATCCATCCATCATCCATACATCATCCATCCATCATCCATCCATCCATCATCCATCCATCCATCATCCATCCACCCATCATCCATCCATCATCCATCCATCATCCATCATCCATCCATCATCCATCATCCACCCATCATCCATCCATCCATCATCCATCCATCATCCATCCATCATCCATCATCCATCCATCCATCATCCATCCATCATCCATCCACCCATCATCCATCCATCATCCATCCATCCATCATCCATCCATCCATCATCCATCCATCATCCATCCATCATCCATCATCCATCCATCATCCATCCATCCATCATCCATCCATCCATCCATCATCCATCCATCATCCATCCATCCATCATCCATCCATCATCCATCCATCCATCATCCATCCATCCATCATCCATCCATCATCCATCCATCATCCATCCATCCATCATCCATCATCCATCCATCATCCATCCATCCATCCATCATCCATCTTCCATCCATCCATCATCCATCCATCCATCATCCATCCATCCATCATCCATCCATTATCCATCCATCATCCATCCATCATCCATCCATCCATCATCCATCCATCATCCATCCATCCATCCATCATCCATCCATCATCCATCCATCATCCATCCATCCATCCATCATCCATCCATCCATCATCCATCCATCCATCATCCATCCATCCATCATCCATCCACCATCCATCATCCATCCATCCATCCATCATCCATCATCCATCCATCATCCATCCATCCATCCATCATCCATCCATCATCCATCCATCATCCATCCATCCATCATCCATCCATCATCCATCCATCCATCATCCATCCATCCATCCATCATCCATCCATCCATCATCCATCCACCATCCATCATCCATCCATCCATCCATCCATCCATCATCCATCCATCATCCATCATCCATCCATCATCCATCCATCCATCATCCACCCATCCATCCATCATCCATCCATCATCCATCCATCCATCATCCATCCATCATCCATCCGTCATCCATCCATCCATCCATCATCCATCCATCATCCATCCATCATCCATCCATCCATCATCCATCCATCCATCATCCATCATCCATCCATCATCCATCCGTCATCCATCCATCCATCATCCATCCATCCATCATCCATCCATCATCCATCCATCATCCATCCATCCATCATCCATCCATCATCCATCCATCATCCATCATCCACCCATCCATCCATCATCCATCCATCATCCATCCATCATCCATCATCCATCCATCATCCATCATCCATCATCCATCCATCATCCATCCATCATCCATCCATCCATCATCCATCCATCATCCATCCATCCATCATCCATCCATCATCCATCCATCCATCCATCATCCATCCATCATCCATCCATCATCCATCCATCATCCATCCATCCATCATCCATCCATCATCCATCCATCATCCATCCATCATCCATCATCCATCCATCATCCATCCATCATCCATCCATCCATCATCCATCCATCCATCATCCATCCATCATCCATCCATCATCCATCCATCATCCATCCATCATCCATCCATCCATCCATCATCCATCATCCATCATCCATCCATCCATCCATCCATCATCCATCCATCCATCATCCATCCATCCATCATCCATCCACCATCCATCATCCATCCATCATCCATCCATCCATCATCCATCCATCATCCATCCATCATCCATCCATCATCCATCCATCATCCATCCATCATCCATCCATCATCCATCCATCCATCCATCATCCATCCATCATCCATCCATCCATCATCCATCCATCCATCATCCATCCACCATCCATCATCCATCCATCCATCATCCATCCATCATCCATCCACCATCCATCATCCATCCATCCATCCATCCATCATCCATCATCCATCCATCATCCATCATCCATCCATCATCCATCCATCCATCATCCACCCATCCATCCATCATCCATCCATCATCCATCCATCCATCATCCATCCATCATCCATCCGTCATCCATCCATCCATCCATCATCCATCATCCATCCATCATCCATCCATCATCCATCCATCATCCATCCATCCATCATCCATCATCCATCCATCATCCATCCGTCATCCATCATCCATCATCCATCCATCCATCATCCATCATCCATCCATCATCCATCCATCCATCATCCATCCATCATCCATCATCCACCCATCCATCCATCATCCATCCATCCATCCATCCATCCATCATCCATCCATCATCCATCCATCATCCATCATCCATCATCCATCATCCATCCATCATCCATCCATCATCCATCCATCATCCATCCATCCATCATCCATCCATCCATCATCCATCCATCATCCATCCATCATCCATCATCCATCCATCATCCATCCATCATCCATCCATCATCCATCCATCCATCATCCATCCATCATCCATCCATCATCCATCCATCCATCATCCATCCATCATCCATCCATCATCCATCCATCATCCATCCATCATCCATCCATCCATCCATCATCCATCCATCCATCATCCATCCTCATCCATCCATCATCCATCCATCATCCATCCATCCATCCATCATCCATCCATCATCCATCCATCATCCATCCATCATCAATCATCCATCCATCATCCATCCATCCATCATCCATCCATCATCCATCCATCCATCATCCATCCTCATCCATCCATCATCCATCCATCCATCATCCATCCATCATCCATCCATCATCCATCATCCATCCATCATCCATCCATCATCCATCCATCATCCATCCATCCATCATCCATCCATCCATCATCCATCCATCATCCATCCATCATCCATCCATCATCCATCCATCATCCATCCATCCATCCATCATCCATCATCCATCCATCCATCCATCCATCCATCATCCATCCATCATCCATCCATCCATCATCCATCCATCCATCATCCATCCATCATCCATCCATCATCCATCCATCATCCATCCATCATCCATCCATCATCCATCCATCATCCATCCATCCATCCATCATCCATCCATCATCCATCTATCCATCCATCATCCATCCATCCATCATCCATCCATCCATCATCCATCCATCATCCATCTATCCATCCATCATCCACCATCCATCATCCATCCATCCATCATCCATCCATCATCCATCCACCATCCATCATCCATCCATCATCCATCCATCCATCATCCATCATCCATCCATCATCCATCCATCATCCATCCATCCATCATCCATCCATCATCCATCCATCCATCCATCATCCATCCATCATCCATCCATCATCCATCCATCATCCATCCATCATCCATCCATCCATCATCCATCCATCATCCATCCATCATCCATCCATCATCCATCCATCCATCATCCATCCATCATCCATCATCCATCCATCATCCATCCATCATCCATCCATCATCCATCCATCATCCATCATCCATCATCCATCCATCCATCATCCATCCATCATCCATCCATCATCCATCCATCCATCCATCATCCATCATCCATCCATCATCCATCATCCATCCATCCATCATCCATCCATCCATCATCCATCCATCATCCATCCATCCATCATCCATCCATCATCCATCCATCATCCATCCATCATCCATCCATCCATCATCCATCCATCATCCATCATCCATTCATCATCCATCTATCATCCATCCATCATCCATCCATCATCCATCCATCCATCCATCATCCATCCATCATCCATCCATCATCCATCCATCCATCATCCATCCATCATCCATCCATCCATCATCCATCCATCATCCATCCATCATCCATCCATCCATCATCCATCCATCATCCATCCATCATCCATCCATCATCCATCCATCCATCATCCATCCATCCATCATCCATCCATCATCCATCCATCCATCATCCATCCATCCATCCATCCATCATCCATCCATCCATCATCCATCATCCATCCATCATCCATCCATCATCCATCCATCATCCATCCATCCATCATCCATCCATCATCCATCCATCATCCATCCATCCATCATCCATCATCCATCCATCCATCATCCATCCATCATCCATCATCCATCCATCATCCATCCATCATCCATCCATCATCCATCCATCCATCCATCATCCATCCATCATCCATCCATCATCCATCCATCCATCCATCATCCATCATCCATCCATCATCCATCATCCATCCATCATCCATCCATCCATCCATCCATCATCCATCCATCATCCATCCATCCATCATCCATCCTCATCCATCCATCATCCATCCATCATCCATCCATCATCCATCCATCATCCATCCATCATCCATCCATCATCCATCCATCATCCATCCATCCATCATCCATCCATATCCATCCATCATCCATCCATCATCCATCCATCATCCATCCATCCATCCATCCATCATCCATCCATCATCCATCATCCATCCATCCATCATCCATCCATCCATCATCCATCCATCCACCATCCATCATCCATCCATCCATCATCCATCCATCATCCATCCATCATCCATCCATCATTCATCCATCATCCATCATCCATCCATCATCCATCCATCATTCATCCATCCATCCATCATCCATCCATCATCCATCCATCCATCATCCATCCATCATCCATCCATCATCCATCATTCATCCATCCATCCATCCATCATCCATCATCCATCCATCATCCATCCATCATCCATCCATCATCCATCATCCATCATCCATCCATCATCCATCATTCATCCATCCATCCATCATCCATCCATCATCCACCCATCCATCATCCATCCATCCATCCATCCATCATCCATCCATCATCCATCCATCATCCATCCATCATCCATCCATCATCCATCCATCATCCATCATCCATCCATCCATCATCCATCCATCCATCCATCATCCATCCATCATCCATCCATCCATCAATCATCCATCCATCATCCATCCATCATCCATCATTCATCCATCCATCCATCATCCATCCATCATCCACCCATCCATCCATCATCCATCCATCATCCATCGATCATCCATCGATCATCCATCATCCATCCATCATCCATCCATCATCCACCCATCCATCCATCATCCATCCATCATCCATCCATCATCCATCGATCATCCATCATCCATCCATCATCCATCCATCATCCCCCCATCCATCCATCATCCATCCATCATCCATCCATCATCCATCCATCATCCATCATCCATCATCCATCCATCATCCATCCATCATCCATCCATCATCCATCCATCCATCATCCATCCATCATCCATCCATCATCCATCCATCATCCATCCATCATCCATCCATCCATCCATCATCCATCCATCATCCATCCATCATCCATCCATCATCCATCCATCCATCATCCATCCATCATCATCCATCATCCATCCATCCATCATCCATCCATCATCCATCCATCCATCCATCATCCATCCATCCATCCATCCAACCATCCATCATCCATCCATCCATCCAACCATCATCCATCCATCATCCATCCATCATCCATCATCCATCCATCATCCATCCATCTATCCATCATCCATCCATCATCCATCCATCCATCATCCATCCATCATCCATCCATCATCCATCCACCATCCATCCATCCATCATCCATCCATCATCCATCCATCATCCATCCATCATCCATCCATCCATCATCCATCCATCATCCATCCATCATCCATCCATCCATCCATCATCCATCCATCATCCATCCATCATCCATCCATCCATCATCCATCCATCATCCATCATCCATCATCCATCCATCCATCCATCATCCATCCATCATCCATCCATCCATCATCCATCCATTCTCCATCCATCCATCCATCCATCATCCATCCATCCCTCATCCATCCATCCATCATCCATCCATCATCCATCCATCCATCATCCATCATCCATCCATCCATCCATCCATCCATCATCCATCCATCCATCATCCATCCATCATCCATCCATCATCCATCCATCCCTCATCCATCCATCCATCATCCATCCATCATCCATCCATCATCCATCCATCCATCATCCATCCATCCATCACCCATCCATCATCCATCCATCCATCATCCATCCATCATCCATCCATCCATCCATCCATCATCCATCCATCATCCATCCATCATCCATCCATCCATCCATCCTACATGCACTACAGGTAAATCAGGGACTACATGCACTACAGGTAAATCAGGGACTACATGCACTACAGGTAAATCAGGGACTACATGCACTACAGGTAAATCAGGGACTAGTGCACTACAGGTAAATCAGGGACTAATACACTACAGGTAAATCAGGGACTACATGCACTACAGGTAAATCAGGGACTACATGCACTACAGGTAAATCAGGGACTAGTGCACTACAGGTAAATCAGGGACTACATGCACTACAGGTAAATCAGGGACTACATGCACTACAGGTAAATCAGGGACTACATGCACTACAGGTAAATCAGGGACTAGTGCACTACAGGTAAATCAGGGACTACATGCACTACGGGTAAATCAGGGACTACATGCACTACAGGTAAATCAGGGACTACATGCACTACAGGTAAATCAGGGACTACATGCACTACAAGTAAACCAGGGACTACATGCACTACAGGTAAATCAGGGACTACATGCACTACAAGTAAACCAGGGACTACATGCACTACAGGTAAATCAGGGACTACATGCACTACAGGTAAATCAGGGACTACATGCACTACAGGTAAGTCAGAGACTAGTGCACTACAGGTAAATCAGGGACTAGTGCACTACAGGTAAATCAGGGACTAGTGCACTACAGGTAAATCAGGGACTACATACCCTACAGGTAAATCAGGGACTACACACCCTACAGGTAAATCAGGGACTTGTGCACTACAGGTAAATCAGGGACTAGTGCACTACAGGTAAATCAGGGACTACATACCCTACAGGTAAATCAGGGACTACACACCCTACAGGTAAATCAGGGACTTGTGCACTACAGGTAAATCAGGGACTACATGCACTACAGGTAAATCAGGGACTACATACCCTACAGGTAAATCAGGGACTACACACCCTACAGGTAAATCAGGGACTTGTGCACTACAGGTAAATCAGGGACTACATGCACTACAGGTAAATCAGGGACTACATGCACTACAGGTAAATCAGGGACTACATGCACTACAGGTAAATCAGGGACTACATGCACTACAGGTAAATCAGGGACTAGTGCACTACAGGTAAATCAGGGACTACATACCCTACAGGTAAATCAGGGACTACATGCACTACAGGTAAATCAGGGACTACATGCACTACAGGTAAATCAGGGACTAATACACTACAGGTAAATCAGGGACTAGTGCACTACAGGTAAATCAGGGACTAGTGCACTACAGGTAAATCAGGGACTACATGCACTACAGGTAAACCAGGGACTACATGCACTACAGGTAAATCAGGGACTACATGCACTACAGGTAAATCAGGGACTACATGCACTACAGGTAAATCAGGGACTACATGCACTACAGGTAAATCAGAGACTACATGCACTACAGGTAAATCAGGGACTAGTGCACTACAGGTAAACCAGGGACTACATGCACTACAGATAAATCAGGGACTAGTGCGCTACAGGTAAATCAGGGACTACATGCACTACAGATAAATCAGGGACTACATGCACTACAGGTAAATCAGGGACTACATGCACTACAGGTAAATCAGGGACTACATGCACTACAGGTAAATCAGGGACTAGTGCACTACAGGTAAATCAGGGACTAATACACTACAGGTAAATCGGGGACTAGTGCACTACAGGTAAATCAGGGACTAGTGCACTACAGGTAAATCAGGGACTACATGCACTACAGGTAAATCAGGGACTATTGCACCACAGGTAAATCAGGGACTAGTGCACTACAGGTAAATCAGGGACTACATGCACTACAGGTAAATCAGGGACTACATACACTACAGGTAAATCAGGGACTAGTGCACTACAGGTAAATCGGGGACTACATGCACTACAGGTAAATCAGGGACTACATGCACTACAGGTAAATCAGGGACTAGTGCACTACAGGTAAATCAGGGACTACATGCACTACAGGTAAATCAGGGACTATTGCACCACAGGTAAATCAGGGACTAGTGCACTACAGGTAAATCAGGGACTACATGCACTACAGGTAAATCAGGGACTACATACACTACAGGTAAATCAGGGACTAGTGCACTACAGGTAAATCGGGGACTACATGCACTACAGGTAAATCAGGGACTAGTGCACTACAGGTAAATCAGGGACTAATACACTACAGGTAAATCAGGGACTACATGCACTACAGGTAAATCAGGGACTACATGCACTACAGGTAAATCAGGGACTAGTGCACTACAGGTAAATCAGGGACTACATGCACTACAGGTAAATCAGGGACTACATGCACTACAGGTAAATCAGGGACTACATGCACTACAGGTAAATCAGGGACTAGTGCACTACAGGTAAATCAGGGACTACATGCACTACGGGTAAATCAGGGACTACATGCACTACAGGTAAATCAGGGACTACATGCACTACAGGTAAATCAGGGACTACATGCACTACAAGTAAACCAGGGACTACATGCACTACAGGTAAATCAGGGACTACATGCACTACAAGTAAACCAGGGACTACATGCACTACAGGTAAATCAGGGACTACATGCACTACAGGTAAATCAGGGACTACATGCACTACAGGTAAGTCAGAGACTAGTGCACTACAGGTAAATCAGGGACTAGTGCACTACAGGTAAATCAGGGACTAGTGCACTACAGGTAAATCAGGGACTACATACCCTACAGGTAAATCAGGGACTACACACCCTACAGGTAAATCAGGGACTTGTGCACTACAGGTAAATCAGGGACTAGTGCACTACAGGTAAATCAGGGACTACATACCCTACAGGTAAATCAGGGACTACACACCCTACAGGTAAATCAGGGACTTGTGCACTACAGGTAAATCAGGGACTACATGCACTACAGGTAAATCAGGGACTACATACCCTACAGGTAAATCAGGGACTACACACCCTACAGGTAAATCAGGGACTTGTGCACTACAGGTAAATCAGGGACTACATGCACTACAGGTAAATCAGGGACTACATGCACTACAGGTAAATCAGGGACTACATGCACTACAGGTAAATCAGGGACTACATGCACTACAGGTAAATCAGGGACTAGTGCACTACAGGTAAATCAGGGACTACATACCCTACAGGTAAATCAGGGACTACATGCACTACAGGTAAATCAGGGACTACATGCACTACAGGTAAATCAGGGACTAATACACTACAGGTAAATCAGGGACTAGTGCACTACAGGTAAATCAGGGACTAGTGCACTACAGGTAAATCAGGGACTACATGCACTACAGGTAAACCAGGGACTACATGCACTACAGGTAAATCAGGGACTACATGCACTACAGGTAAATCAGGGACTACATGCACTACAGGTAAATCAGGGACTACATGCACTACAGGTAAATCAGAGACTACATGCACTACAGGTAAATCAGGGACTAGTGCACTACAGGTAAACCAGGGACTACATGCACTACAGATAAATCAGGGACTAGTGCGCTACAGGTAAATCAGGGACTACATGCACTACAGATAAATCAGGGACTACATGCACTACAGGTAAATCAGGGACTAGTGCACTACAGGTAAATCAGGGACTACATGCACTACAGGTAAATCAGGGACTAGTGCACTACAGGTAAATCAGAGACTACATACACTACAGGTAAATCAGGGACTAGTGCACTACAGGTAAATCAGGGACTAGTGCACTACAGGTAAATCGGGGACTACATGCACTACAGGTAAATCAGGGACTACATGCACTACAGGTAAATCAGGGACTAGTGCACTACAGGTAAATCAGGGACTAGTGCACTACAGGTAAATCAGGGACTAGTGCACTACAGGTAAGTCAGGGACTAGTGCACTACAGGTAAATCAGGGACTACATGCACTACAGGTAAATCAGGGACTAGTGCACTACAGGTAAGTCAGGGACTAGTGCACTACAGGTAAATCAGGGACTACATGCATTTTGAGTAAAAAAGTTGAAATGTCGAGAAAAAAGACCAAATTTTGAGAAAAAAGTCAAAATGTTGAGAAAAAAGTTCAAATGTTCAGAAAAAAGGTCAGAAAGATTCACATCTTAGCTTGAATGAATACTTAAAAGGTCCCTTTTAAAATGATATCAAACACAATATTGTGAAACATTGACAGATATCCTGTACATGAGTCTAAACCAGGATATGCACCAGCAGCTAAAATGTAAAAAATCTCATTACACTTAAAACAAGAGTCATCACTGGAAAAAACAACAATTTTCACCTGTTTCAAGTACATTTTCACTTGAGATTTTCACTCAACATCTTAACAGGAATATTTGTCTTATTTCTAGTTAAAATGTCTCATTTTTAGTCAAAAAATCTAATTCCACTTAAAACAAGAGTCATTACCAGAAAAATAACTTGACAATTTTCACAAGTCTCAAGTAAATTTTCATTTGAAATAAGTAGAAAAATCTGCCAGTGGGATTTATCTTCTCATTACAAGCAAAAGAATCTTATTATAATTTTCTACTTATTTTATGTGAAAATCTACTTGAAACAGTTTATTATTAGTAGTAGTTTATTTGGTCGATCAGTTTCCATTGATAAATACATTGCATTTCATTTCCTTTTGTAGGAAAGACATTTTTGCAGTGCGGGTAAGTTCATGTGCTGATAACTGATCCAGCTGCCACTCAGGAAGGTTTTCATACCAAAATATCATCTACAGACATGGATCTTTTCAAAAATAAAAAGCAAGTTTTGTGACCGTGAGTGATTCTGATATCTGGTCTGGAATATCTGGCCTCGGCTCGGCCTCGGCTGCAGGAATAAACCGGGAAGACGAC
>NC_084595.1:45000-75000 GCF_033807715.1 Cololabis saira | reverse complement strand
GCACCCCCTATGTACCCCCTTACTTCCTCTGCAGCCCCTATGTACCCCCTTACTTCCTCTGCAGCCCCTATGTACCCCCTTACTTCCTCTGCACCCCCTATGTACCCCCTTAACTCCTCTGAACCCCCTATGTACCCCTTTACTTCCTCTGCACCCCCTATGTACCCCCTTACATCCTCTGCACCCCTTTGTACCCCCTTACTTCCTCTGCACCCCCTATGTACCCCCTTAACTCCTCTGAACCCCCTATGTACCCCCTTACTTCCTCTGCAGCCCCTATGTACCCCCTTACATCCTCTGCACCCCCTATGTACCCCCTTACTTCCTCTGCACCCCCTATGTACCCCCTTAACTCCTCTGAACCCCCTATGTACCCCTTTACTTCCTCTGCACCCCCTTTGTACCCCCTTACTTCCTCTGCACCCCCTCTGTACCCCCTTACATCCTCTGCACCCCCTCCTTACTTACCGTATTGGCCTGAATATAAGACGGTGTTTTTTGCATTGAAATCAGACTGAAAAAGTGGGGGTCGTCTTACATTCGGGGTCTAGACGTCATACCCATTTACACCGCTAGATGGCGCCAGATATCTTTAAAGCGAATGCTGAACATAACTCCCCAGGCGAAAGCGAACCCCTGTCACGAAGAAGAAAAATAAAAAATAGTGTAAGAAAGAGAAGAAAATAAGAGAAGAGATAACAGAAAGTGGAGAAATGTAGCGACAATCTGGAGAAAAGAGGGTGGAAGTTCGGCAGGTAAACCGGCAGCTGAGGAGAAGTTATGATGCAAACTTCAAGATGATGATTTGAATGAGGCAAAATAACAAGGCTTTTTCTCTTGAATATATTGTTATAATCTTTTGTTTCAGATGTTCTGCAATTATTTTCTGTATAAAAATTGAATTTGGTGTTCAAAAAGTCTTTTTTCAAACTTAAGTCTTGAAAAAGAGGGTCGTCTTATAATCAGGGTCGTCTTATATTCGGGACAATACAGTACTTGCATGGCGGCAACAGAAGTAAGGGGGTACATAGGAGTGGTGACTGCGTACCCCCTTACATCCTCTGCACCCCCTATGTACCCCCTTACATCCTCTGGATGTAAGGGGGTACACTGCCGCCTACGTATCCGCTTACTTCCTATGGAAATAAGGGGATGCGTAGGCGGCAATGTACCCCCTTACGTCCTCTGCACCCCTTCCTTACTTACTTGCATGGCGGCAGCGTACCCCCTTACGTCCTCTGGAAGTAAGGGGGTACGGAGGGGGTGCAGAGGACATAAGGGGGTATGCTGCCGCCACTCCTACCCCCTTATGTTGTCTCTAAAGCCTGATTTAAGGTTCTGTGTTAAACCAACGCAGAGCCTACTCCGTTGCCGTGACGCCGTCCTGAATCCTTCTGACTTCTCCGTCACTCCATTTCTCCGCGGTGCAAACCCCCCCCCAGAACGCTAGCTGATACTTTTGTTTAGTACTTTCCGTTTTTTTCCGGTCAGAGTGAATCAAAGAGATAAGGACAACTATTGTGCCAAAAACCAAAACAAATCCCCCTAAAAAAAAACACACACGAAGAAAAGAGCGCTGAAAGTTCACGACTGCTTCACGAACCAGAACCAGAAATGCGTTGCTACCAAGCGAACCAATCACAGCCCTCTCGGTCTGCGTTGGGTCTGCGTTGCCTCGATGCATAGTTACATTTTTTGGGAGTTGCACGTGATGCTACGGCGTAGGGTGCGCGTAGCCCCGTACCCTACAGCGTAGGCTCTGCGTCTATTTAACGCGGAACCATAATTCAGGCCATTTGATGTACAGTAGCAGTTGCTTCGTCAATACCATTGCTGATGAAGTAAGGGGGTACGCAGGAGCGACGACAATGTACCGCCTTACTTGACTAGAACAAGTAAGGGGGTACGTAGGAGCGGCGGCAGCGTACCCCCTCAGCTCTTCTGGAGGCAAGGGGGTATATGGGAGCGGAAGTCCCCCCTTACGTCCTCTGCACCTCCCCCTTACTTACCTGTACTTGTTTTAAAAATAAGGGGGTAAATCGGAGTGGCGGCAGCGTACTCCTTCATGTCCTCTACATCCCCTCCTTACTTACTTGTTTTAAAAGTAAGGGGGTACGTAGGAGCAGCGGCAGCGTACCCCCCCTTACTTCCAAGGACGTAGGGATTGGAGTGGCTGCAGCGTACCCCCTTACTTCGTCTACACCCCCTCCTTACTTACTTCCTTTAAAAGTAAGGGGGTACATAGGAGCAGCGCCTATGTACCCCCTTACTTCCAAGGACGTAGGGATTGGAGTGGCGGCAGCGTACCCCCTTATGTCCTCTCTAAATACTTCCTCTGGAAGCAAGGGGGTACTTAGGAGTGGTGGCAGAGATATACTTGCTGTTGGTGCTTGTGTTCACGTCCGTTCTCGTGCACCACCAACTGCAACGTCGCTCGCGTAGTATGTGAGGAGAGCGCGTGGTACCGGCGGTCACCGATTGTGGGCAGTAATCAGAGCAACAGTTGGAAAAGTGATTAAATATTTAGTAGTAGCAGCGGTAGTAGCAGTAGCAGATTAAAACAACAAAAAAGTTTACATGACAACATTGGATGAAGAAGAGATTATAACATTGATTTGGCTGCAAACTCGGCAAAGGAAACGGGACCAGGGAGACCAGCTGGTATCAGGACCAGGACCAGCTGGTATCAGGACCAGCTGGTATCAGACCGGGACCAGCTACTCGTTCAGTGTGTTTTTGAGAACGTGCACATCGACGCGTCAAATGAACGCAGGATCCGCGCGGCGGCCATGACGGTACACGGTTAAGTTTATCCCAGGCTTTACTTCCTCTGCACCGCCTCCTTACTTACTTGTTAGAGACCAGCGGTCTCAACCCAACATGTTTTAGATCCATATTGGACCAAAAACACAAAAAACTAATATGTCTGGAGCCGCAAAAAATGAAAAGTCTTGTATCAGAATTAGAATGAAGAAACACATGCTGCATGTAGCTATATTAGTTAGAACTGGGGGGAGATGTATTTATTCGTTATGCACTTCGAGAAAAAAGTCGAAATGTCGAGATTAAAAAGGAAAGGAAAAAGGAAGAAAAAAAGAGAAAAAAAGGAAAAAAAGAAAAAAAAGAAAGAGAAAAAAAGAGTAAAAAAGAAAAAAAGAAGAAAAAAATGAAAAATGAAAAAAAGAAGAAAAAAATGAAAAAAAGGTCAAACATTTTCGCAAAAGCTCCAGGGAACCACTAGGGCGGCGCTAAAGAGCCGTGGGTTGCCAAGCCCCGATCTAGAAGTAAAGGGGTGCGTAGGAGCGGCAGCAGTGTACCCCTCTATGTCCTCTACACCTCCTCCTTACTTACTTGCTATAGAGCAGTGGTCTTCAACCGGGGGTCCGTTGGTTTAACGTAGAACCATAATCCCGGTTTAAGGAGTGTACCCCCATAAATCCTCTGCACCCCCTCCTTACTTACTTACTCTAGAGGAAAGGGGGTACATAGGAGCGTAACCCCTTTCCTCTAGACCCCCTCCTTACTTTCCTCTATGTCCGGGGTCGGCAACTTGCGACTCTTTAGCGCCGCCCTGGTGGCTCCTGGAGCTTTTTCAAAAATGTATGACCTTTGTTTTCCTTTTTTGTTTTCTCTTTTCCTCTTTCTTTTTTTCTTTTTATTTTCGTCTTTTTTTCTTATTTTTTTCCCTTTTTTTCTCTTTTTTTCTTCCTTTTTCTTTTACTTTTTAATCTCAACATTTTGACTTTTTTCTCAACATTTCCACTTTTTTCACGAAATTTTGACTTTTTTCACGGAATTTTGACTATTTCCTCGACATTTCGACAAGTGCATAATGAAAAAAAGAATCTCCCCCAGTTCTAACTAATATAGAAACATGCAGCATGTGTTTCTTCATTCTATTTCTGATACAAGACTTTTCATTTTTTACGGCTCCAGACATATTTGTTTTTTGTGTTTTTGGTCCAATATGGATCTAAAACATGTTGCGTTGCGACCCCTGGTCTAGAAGTGAGGGGGTACGTAGGAGTACTTACTTCCTCTGCACCCCCTCTTTACTTACTAGCGACTGCCAGATTTGTAAGAATTTATTTTAAAGGAGCATGAGGCTCCTTTTAAGAAATGAGACTCTCTAGCGCCACCCTTCACCACGACGGCCGTTGGGGGTACTGCAGCCAACAGTGAAGCCGGCACGGGAGAACGGGGAGAACGTGCATGCAGCGTCATGTGACGTCACATCCGCAGCCCAGCGCGGGAAATTCGGGACCGAATTGCAGCACATTTTGCAGCACACAGCCTGTTCAAGGCAAAGGAGAGATACACTAGAGCAGGGGTATTCAATTAAAATTCACTGAGGTCCAGTTAGTAAAATTTCCTTCCAGCAAAGGTCCGAACCTCATAATGTCTAAATTGTGTCCTATAGCCTACGGTACCCCTATGTCCATCAAATAAAATCAACAACGTACATTTTCATATTGTTTCAACAATATTTATTCTCAATTTTCAAAGTGGGACTTTAACATACACATGGAACTTGTATGGCACTTGAATAGTAAACAAACAGCTGCCTTTACCATGAATAAAAGTATTCCCAGCCTAATGAACTTAAGTTCATTAGGCCTACATTTCAAGTAAAAGACTACATTTCAAGTAAAAGAAAACAACACAGACTATTCAAAATAAAATAAATAAAAAAGTGCCTCTTTAGAAAAAGTGCCAACAGAGCCCCTCTTTATTTTTTTTCTTTTACATTTTTTCTACTTCCTTCCTGAATGAGAGAAATGAGTATGTGACTGCCCTGCCAGTATTTTGAATCTTGGCTTGAATGGAGTTAGTGCCATTCTCATGCACATGTGTATGACATGTGTATTTGCCGGATTTTTTCACACAACTCGTCTTTTTGTTTTCCTTCAAGTAACGTTTCAGCAACGGCGTTTAAGCACTCCTTCACAACTGTCCCATCACTAAATGTTTTCTTATGTTGCTCGGACTTCAGTGGATACGTTTGCTCAAAAGATTTGTGTTTTGTCTCGTAGTGGTGCTTCACATTACCGCTTTTGATTAATGCCACGTTTTCGGAACATATGAGGAACACTGGTTTAGAACTGGCTACCGGAAGAACGAACATAAATTGGTCCGTCCATTCATCTTTAAAAATTCGGTTTTCTGCATCAACTTTCCTTTTGGAGCAAGCCATGCTGCGCTGTCTCTCTCACGTCTCTCTTCCTCTCCCCACAGTCCACAGAGTGCAGGCCACGCAGGGTAAACAAACGATTTGATTGGCTCAATTGCCGTGTTAACTGGATTAGCTCCGCCCCCTGCCGACCCGTGACCGTCAGAAAAAAAAAAATATTTTTTTGTGATCAACTTTTTATTTCCTTTTCATTTATATATAGAGGAGAAGCATCCCCATAGTCCAAGAGAAAAAGACAACAAAACACCACCTGAAAAAAATATATAAAACTCCTGTCTACAGTAAAATTTATTCTCATTAATTTATTAGAAATTGGTCACGGGTCCGGACAGAACCATCACTCGGTCCGGACCCGGACCGGGGTCCGCCATTTGGTGATGGCAGCACTAGAGGAATCATTCTTTTGGGTTTGGAACGCTTCATCTGACATTATTACTAGAAAACTTAAAATGTATACTGATTTTTTTCATAAATCCTGCCACTGTCCTGCCTCAAGCTCCTTTAATTGTTTGAAATAAATCCCGTCAGCCACCTCTGCAGTATTCCTCAGCCTTTAACGTAGATCGGAGGTTAAAGCGCCCCCTGCTGGTGGAACTGCAGACTCCGCTCTGACTCGGTTCCTGATGCAAACGAACCTTTAATAAAAAGCTGCGCTTCCATCGCTGCTCTAAACTAAGTTTCTGCAGAATCAACACCGTGAACAGAAAAAAGAGGTTTTGTTTCACAAGTTCAGACTTTAGAAACTCAGAGAGTTTGATAAAATGAGCCA
This sequence comes from Cololabis saira, assembly GCF_033807715.1. Classification (NCBI taxonomy): domain Eukaryota; kingdom Metazoa; phylum Chordata; class Actinopteri; order Beloniformes; family Belonidae; genus Cololabis; species Cololabis saira. The sequence goes on along the minus strand of NC_084595.1, from coordinate 69,040 downwards.
GTTAACAATTTCTGTTTCCAGAAACTTCTGGAAAACGTTGGTTTTAGTTTTTGCAAAACGTTGCTCAAAACTCAAAAGTCTAGTCGCGGTTTTTGGTTAATAAGATTTACAAGTTTTCATCGTGTTTAACTCGTTTAGTTCTGGTTTGTTTCAGCTGCGTAAAGAAAGTCCCAGGGCCGTTTTTGTGGCCCGGTGTCGGGAAGGAAATAAGGATCCTCGTGGACGAAAGTGTCCGCTGGAAGAGAATTAGAGGAGAAGATGCAGAAAAAGCGGAAAAGAAGCGGAGAGAGTGACAAGAGTTGGGAGAAAAAGAGAAAAAGAGGTTGAGAAATGATCCGTGTGGATGGAGAGATAGAAGGGGGGATGAGGGGGGTCGGGGGTCCGAGGGGAGGAGGAGGAGGGGGCAGGGCGCGTGCATGCAGGCGCGCCCCCGCGCAGCAGCGCAGATTTTTGGTTTTTCGGAGACGCGCCGGACGCAGCCAGACCGTCCCGGATCCCCCATCGGTGGCTCCCCGGATCCCCGGTGGCCCCCCCACCCAAAGGACCCCCCCCCACCCCGGAACCCGCGCCCTGCGACCCCTTTATTCTGACAACTTTTGAGTCAGAGGCAAAAAGATCCGGTCCTGGGGAAATTCAGCGGGGACTCGCCGCTCCGCTATCCGCCTCTCAGTGCACCAAACCCGGCCACGCTCCGCGCGCCGCACCGCTGAACCTGGAACCCCCGGAACCGGGGACTGGATAATCTCTTCATGTTTTCAGATGAAACTTTCTCCTCCACTGACTGGTTGACACTGTGACTTCCTCTTGGAGACTGAATGTGAGTCCGTGAGCACGTTTTTTTTATTGTTTTTATTCCTAAACTGTGCGTAAAAACTGTGCGTTTGTGCGTAAAAATCAATCCGTCCGAAGCCGAGGAGCCGCGCAGCGGAGGAGATGAGGGAGTTTCTGTCCCAGAAATGTTGGGAGAATTCCGCTTTTATCTGCGGAATGAAGGGAAATTTTAATAAAATAAGAACTTTTGAGGATTTAAACAAGAAAGGGAAAACGCGGCGTCGCAATTCAGCTGTTTTAATTAATAATTCATTCGTAAAATAGGCTACACCATGTAAGGATTTTCTGTCATTTTAGAGCAGAAAATCAATATTTATAAAATCCCCCCCATGAATGTGTCTATTTATTTTTAAGTAAAAGCATAAAAAGAGTTGAATTTTATGTGAAATCGCGCAGAAAGAAAAAAAAAAAAAAACTCCCGCAGCGACCGAAACTGAATCTGTCTGGTTTTAACCTTTAATTAAATAGTTCATTTAAAGGATAAAATATCTCAATAAATACGTGTAAAAAAATAATAAAATCACATTGGAGATACAATTAAGGAGAGAAATGATTTAAGAGTCATTTAGAAAGTTCATCTAAAGAGGATTTACATCAGACATCAGGTGGATTTGGGTTTTTATGTTTTAATTGTTGCAGATTTACACATTTACACATTTACACATTTACACATTTACACATTTACACATTTACACATTTACGTTTTATAGAAATCACCAAGAATGAAAAATGTAACTGAAAAAAGGCCTTTAAACGTGTGAATGTGTCCAGATTCCATCAGAACCAGAATCAGGTCAAACAAGAACATGGAATTTGACTCAGTTATTTTCACTTCACTGTACAATAAATATGCAAATAGTCAAATGACAATCTATTTATTGTTTTTATTTTACTCATCTTAACCTTTTTTAGACCCCAGAAAGCAAACACACATTTTAAACGTTGAAAAAATCAGTTATGTGCAATTGTGCGTTTGTTTCTGTTTAAGCTGCTGTCGCCTTTTAAATGGAACCCTAGGGGAAAATAAAGTGATTTAAATTCAATAGAATTGAATTGACAGCTGTTATTAACATATATACATATATATTAACATTTATACAATTTTAAAACAGTGAAAGTTACAGCAGAAAGGGAATTTGACTCGGTTATTTTCGCCTCAATGTACAATAATTAGGCAAAAAGTCAAATTACTTTATCTATGTATTATTTTATTTTACTCATTTTAACCTTTTTTAGACCAAAAATCTATGTGCACTTTAAAAACACACGTATTTTAAACGTTGGGAATCAGTTACGTGTAATTGTGTTTAAGCTGCTGTTATGACTTTAAACTGAACCCTAGGGAGAAATAAAGATCTGAATAGAATTGAATTGAATTGAATTGAATTGAACAGAATTGAATTGAATTGGCAGCTGTTATTAACATTTATATCATTTAAAACAGGTAAAGTTGCAGCAGAATGAGGTAGAAATTGTTATTAAATGATCTCAGCTCAGTCCCAGCAGTTTTATCCGTTTACATTAGATTTACATTTAGATTCAACTTTATTGTCATTAAACATTTAGATAAATATTGTTTTATCTTCAATCACTCATTTATTTACTGTAAATCAAATCTGAGTAAACCGTATAATCTCATCTGTTCATGCTTTTATCTTCAATTCTCCTGTTTTATTCACTTCATTCGCCTTCAGCTCTTTGGACCATGTTTGTGTTTTAAAGGCTTTATAAATAACATCATATATATAATTATCATTCATTCATGTCTGCAGCTTTAACTACAGTCATTTATTAATCTGCACGATGTACAGACATATTTATATTTATATGAGTTCTAATAGTTACAGATTACTTTAGTAATCCTGTATTTGACCCGGTCTTTTTTAACCGTTTACAAACGTAATTCTAGTCGTTGTAAGAGTGAGATGAACCTGCTGGATCTGCTGGATCTGCTGGATCTGCTGGATCTGCTGGATCTGCAGGATCTGCTGGATCTGCTGGATCTGCTAGATCTGCAGGATCTGCTGGATCTGCTGGATCTGCTAGATCTGCAGGATCTGCTGCCCTCGCTGACTAATAACTAACAACTAACAACTAACAACTAACAACTGCTGCTTTTCATTTCATTTCATTTCATTTCATTTCATTTCATTTCATTTCATTTCATTTCATTTGTTATTTATGTTTTAATTGTGTCTTGCTGCTTTTAATGTTGATGTAAAGAACTTTGAATGACCTTGTGTTGAATTGTGCTATAAAAATAAACTTGCCCTGCCTATTTATATATATATATATATATATATATATATATATATATATATATATATATATATATACATTTCACTGCATAACTGCATTCCGTTGTACTTTTGACATGTACAATGACAATAAAATTGAATCTAATCTAATTTAATATAAAAGTACATAACCAATCTCATAATTTCGACTTTATATCTCATAATTAGAACTTTTTATCTCATAATTAGAACTTTTTATCTCATGATTTCAAAATAAGATGAAAACTTAGCCTTAAAAATAAACGTGATAAGTCATAATTATGAGATAGAAAGTGCTTATGCAGTGAAATAAACATATATACACACACACACACACACACACACACACACACATATATATATATATATATATATATATATATGTATATATATATATATATATATATATATATATATATATATATATATATATATATATATATATATATATATATATATATATATAAATCTGTATGTACGTCGTGCAGATGAATAAATAACTGTTGTTAAAGCTGCAGACATGAATGAAGGATAATAATATTATGAACAGATGAGATTATACGGTTTACACAGATTTGATTTACAGTAAATAAATGAGTGATTGAAGATAAAACAATATTTATCTAAATGTTTAATGACAATAAAGTTGAATCTAAATGTAAATCTAATGTAAACGGATAAAACTGCTGGGACTGAGCTGAGATCATTTAATAACCATTTCTACCTCATTCTGCTGCAACTTTACCTGTTTTAAAAGATATAAATGTTAATAACAGCTGCCAATTCAATTCAATTCAATTCAATTCAATTCAATTCAATTCTATTCAATTCAATTCTATTCAGATCTTTATTTCTCCCTAGGGTTCAGTTTAAAGTCATAACAGCAGCTTAAACACAATTACACAGAACTGATTCCAACGTTTAAAATACGCATGTTTTAAAGTGCACTTAGATTTCTGATCTAAAAAAGGTTAAGATGAGTAAAATAAAACAATAAATAGATTGTCATTTCCTATTTGCCTAATTATTGTACATTGAAGCGAAAATAACTGAGTCAAATTCATGTTCTTGTTTGACCTGATTCTGATTCTGATTCATCTTTTAGACGTTTAAAGTTACGTTTTCACTCACTCTTTTCATTCTTGGACTTCTATCAAATATAAATGTGTAAATGTGTAAATGTGACACATGTCCAACAATTAAAACATAAAAACCCAAATCCACCTGACTGTAAATCCTCTTTAGATGAACTTTCTAAATTAAACTGTAATTAAACTGTAATTAAACTGTAGATTAAACTCTAGATTAAACTGTATATTCCTGCACACTCGTGTAAATATTGTATTATCTTCAATCACTCATGTATTTACAGACATCACGTGGGTTTAAACGTTTTAATTGTTGCACGTGTGTCACATTTACACATTTACACATTTACACATTTATATTTGATAGAAGTCCAAGAATGAAAAGTGTGATTGAACAAAGAACTTTAAACGTCTAAAAGATGAATCAGAATCAGAATCAGGTCAAACAAGAACATGAATTTGACTCAGTTATTTTTGCTTCAATGTACAATAAATATGCAAATAGTCAAATGACAATCTATTTATTGTTTTATTTTACTCATCTTAACCTTTTCTAGACCCCAGAAAGAAAAGACACGTGTTTTAAACGTTGAAAAAATCTGTTCTGTGTAATTGTGTTTAAGCTGCTCATGACTTTAAACTGAACCCTAGGGAGAAATAAAGATCTGAATTAAATTGAATTGAATTGAATTGAATTGAATTGCCAGCTGTTATTAAGATATATACAATTTAAAATAAGTGAAATTGCAGCAGAATGAGGTAGAAAAAGATTGAAAATGTGTGTTTTTAGCAGAACTGAGGCCGAGCTCGGTTTTTATCCGTTTAGATTAGATTAGTACATGATTAGTACATTAGTACAGATTGCACATTTCAAAAGTACAGGGTTTAAGCAGTGAAATAAACATATATACACACATATATAAAGGCAAGGCAAGTTTATTTTTAAAGCACAATTCAACACAAGGTCATTCAAAGTTCTTTACATCAACATTAAAAACAGCAAGACATAAAATGAAAAGAGGTAAAATACAAACATCTCATTCTAATGGCACGAATTACGTTTCTATCCAGTCTAAACGTACAAATACCAGGTCAAATACAGGATTACAAAGTCATCTGTAACAATTCATATATATATAAATCTGTATGTAAATAGTGCAGATGAATAAATAACTGTTGTTAAAATCAGACATGAATGAATGAATGATAAAATACTGTATATATAAATGACTTTCTATCATAATTTCAACGTTATATCTCATAATTAGGGCCCGAGCACTGACAGTGCCAAAGTATCGATAGGAATTTTTCTCCTTTTTCTCGTTTTTATTTTTCCGACCAAATGAGGCTTTTTTCCCCTAAACTTTCCCCAAAAGTCACTAAATGTATCACCAAGCCAGGCCTGGTGAAAAATGTTATATTTAATGGTTTGCATTAATGGGCGTGGCCTAATTAATGCCGCTTTAAACCGCTTTAACTTTTCACAGTCAAAAGTGTTACCGTGGCAACGCTAGATGCCAAAAAGCAACAAAAAAAAGGGAAAATTCGGACGCTTATTGCTCGGCCGAACTTTATCGTAGAGACATTGTTCAAATTTAAAAACACTCGGCCCGATTGGCACTAAAGGACCGTACAACCTCATCGTGCTACTTATTATGGTTTTTGCGATATTTAACTTTTAATTAAAAAAAAAATCCATTTTATTTTGGACGCTTGTTGCTAGGCAACGGTTTATCGTACAGACATCGTTACAACATTAAAAACCCGGGACGCGTTGAACTAAAACATGTTTTAGTCTCTTCATGCTAGCTATTACGGTTTTTGAGATATTCAACTATTCTCATTTTGATGTGAAAAATTTGATATTTAATGGTTTGCATTAATGGGCGTGGCCTAACGGCTCAACAGCGCCCCCTAGAAAACTTTGTGCCTCAAGCCCCACAATACGGTTTGACGTACATGCACGAAAATCGGTACACACCTGTATCATGTCACAACTTAAAGAAAAGTCTCTTGGTGCCATGGCCCAACAGGAAGTCGGCCAGTTTCAATTATTATTATTTTTCCGCACGCTTTTTTCGTCCGTTAATGCGGCCCGAACCGCTTTAACTTTTCTCAGTCAAAATTGTTACCGTGGCAACGCTAGATGAATTAATCGTGTAATTTTGCCGCAATTTCTTCCATTTTCCCGTGTCGTACATTAAAGAACTCCTCCTAGCAGGATCGTCCGTTCCACATAAAACTCACTCAGGAGACACAAAAGACGTTAACGATGTAGTGACTCCAAAACAAAAAAAAGGAAATCACTGAGAGGCTAAGTGAGGGAGCATGGTACTGCTGACGCGCTGCATAAACGACAAGCCATTTCCGTGTTGTTAAACCGTGTCCGCATTTATTCTCCTCCAACGCTGAACAAACAGCAAAAAGCAAAGCAAGGCAAGGCAAGATGTTCACTCTTTCTGTCCGTATATTCAAACGGTAATCAAGCGGTATTCATGCGGTCAACAAAAAATACACTCTCCCTACTCACCCCCTCTCATGCAGCCGCCGCGGTGAACAGGTGAATATATGCCCATTCATTCAGATTACTACGCCTTGACCACACCCCCCTGTGACATGAGTGACAGGTGTCAAACTAACAGCTGATGCCAACATAAACATAAATATTTAACATATGGCACCTACAACCCAGCCCCTAATTATTATCACTGGAATAATTACATTATAACTAGTAAACAAGAAACCTGAAATCACAAAAATCCACAATTGTCTTTGTTGATAGTCCATCACTATGCTCTTCTCCCTGGAACACAAGTCAAATCCAGTCGAGTCCAGAAGTTCAAATACAGTTTCATGGAGTAAGCATGACCATGTCACACTGTCAGTCAGTAAAGTCAGTCTAGCTGTCCAAAAAATAGTCCTCTCCGAACTGAGGGGTCAGGCTTCTGCTTCCTGCAGTAGACAGACTTTGGTTATGGGCCTTTCCAAGGAGCTGGTCTTAGTCTTGATCAGCAGCCGTCGCACGAATCCTCTTCTGTCTGGGAAGGCTTGGATGACTCTTCCCATGACCCACGAGTTCCGCGGTGCTGTCTCATCCACAATAAGCACGATGTCTCCTACCACAAAGTTGCGCTTGATACCAGTCCACTTCTGACGTTCCTGCAACTGTGGTAAATATTCCTTGGTCCATCGCTTCCAGAATAGATTGGACATATACTGGACTTGCTTCCACCGTCGACGAGCGTAGATGTCATTTCTTTGAAATTCCCCTGGTGGTAGGGAAGGGGAGGTTTTCAACAGCAAGAGATGATTAGGTGTTAAAGCTTCCAGATCATTAGGGTCCGTTGAGGCCTTGGTGATTGGACGACCATTAATGATGGCTTCCACCTCACAGAGGACAGTGTGCAGTCCCTCCTCATCAAGATTTTGTACTTTAAGGATGGCATTCAAGACCTTCCGCACAGATCTGATCAACCTTTCCCAGGCGCCACCATGGTGCGATCCTGCTGGAGGGTTGAAAACCCACTTTATCTCCTTCTGAAGAAGAACATCATTTATCTGAGCTTGATTCCAACCTCTGATGGCCTCTCTCAGCTCACGTTCTCCTCCAATAAAGTTCGTTCCATTATCAGACCGAATTTCCCGGACTTGGCCACGCCTTGCCATGAATCGTCGTAGGGCATTAATGAAAGAATCTGTATCCAAAGAAGGAGCCACTTCAATGTGGATAGCTCGTATTGCCAAACAGGTGAATATGACTCCATATCTTTTTACAACGCTCCTCCGGCTCTTGACCTCAAAAGGTCCAAAGTAGTCCACACCGACTCGGGTGAATGGAGCTTCATCCGGACAGACCCTGTCAACCGGAAGATCTGCCATCAGCTGGCATCCTGGAACAGCTTGTAGCCTACGGCAGACAACACACTTTGACAGAATCCTCCTTATGGCTGTACCAACCCCTGGAATCCAGTACCTTTGACGCAATTTAGACAACATGTAGTTGCGTCCTCCATGACCAACTTGTTGATGTATGTGCCTTAGGAGAATATCTGAGATGTGGAGCTCTTTGGTCAGGATAGCAGGATGTTTTGCATCTTCAGGCAGAGCCGCCCTACTTAATCGTCCACCAACCCTCAGGATACCATCCTCCAGCAGAGGAGAGAGCTTGAAGAGGTGACTATTCCTTTTCACATTTTTGCCACTTTGTAGACTGGAGAGTTCATCAGGAAACCTCTTCCTCTGGCAAAATCTGATGATTTCCTTTTCAGCATCCAGCAATTCATCTACTGTGAGCAAACCTCTCAATGCCAGGTCTTTGACCACTCCATTTTTCTGATCTGAAGAAGATGTTTGTTGTTCCTGTGAGTTAGACTGGGTGGAAGCTGTGTCAGACGATTTCCTCCTCTGGCTAAGACACCGCAGCAAGTTCTTTAGCCTGATAATCCAAGCCACAGCCCTTTTCAAACATGTCCAAGAGGAAAAATGATGGATTAGCTGAGTAGTTGCGTCCACATCCTCTGAAGTCTGCACCACATTCACTGCAACACTGACCTTGATTTCTGGGTCGTTTGGCAGGAGTTCGCCCAAACGATCTGGACTCACAGGCCAGTCCTGTTCGGGATGCAGAAGATATCCAGGTCCTGACCACCAGATCTCACTCCTCAGAAACACGTCAGCCTTCAGCCCTCTAGAGGCCACATCTGCAGGATTGCTTAGGGTGTTTATATACCTCCACTGAGATGGTTGCGATACTTTAAGTATTTCTGAGACCCTGTTGGCAACAAAGGTACGGAACCTTGAAGTCTCGTTCTTTATGTATTTTAGTACAGAGGTGCTGTCAGTCCAAAACATTGACCTCATTAATGACATGTGCAACTCCCTTTTCCAAAAGGTGTCCAAACGACTTGCCATGGTAGCAGCTGTAAGCTCCATGCGAGGTATTGAGACTGACTTCAAAGGAGACACCCTGGACTTTCCCATGACAAAGCTGCTGTGCACCTGTGAATGTGCGTTCTGCAGAAGTAGGTAAGTCACTGCACCATAACCATTTTCACTTGCATCTGTAAAGTGGTGCAATTGCGCCGCAGTGACTTCTCCGAAATCTGGGGGCTTTAGGCACCGAGTAACCTGGAAGTGCTCTAACTGATGGAGATCCTTTAACCACTCTGTCCATTCTTGTGCAGCTGATGGTGGTATAGGGTCATCCCAGCCCAGCTGCTGCCTGCACAGCTCCTGCAAGATGATCTTAGCAGAGAGGACAACGGGACTCAGGATTCCTAGGGGATCATATATCGAACTGATGACGGAGAGGATCCCCCTTCTTGTCAAAGGCCTGTCCTGCACCAGGATCTTAAACTTGAAGGCATCAGACTGAATGCACCATTGCACCCCAAGCACTCTCTCCACAGGTAATAGGTCGTGGTCCAGATCCAAGTCCTTTATGCCCTTTGCTCTTTGGTCTTCTGGAATTGCTGCCATCACTGCACGCCTGTTACTCATCCATTTTGTCAGCTTAAAGCCTCCTTTTGCACATATAGAGACCAGGTCATGGTACAGCACCACCGCTTCTTCCTCACTGGCTGTCGACACCAGGCAGTCGTCCACATAGAAGCAGTGCAGAAGCTTCTCAATGGTCTTTCAAGAGAACTGCTCTTCATTGTCCTCAGCACATTTCCTCAGTGCAAAGTTAGCACAACTTGGTGAGGAAGTTGCACCGAAAAGATGTACCAACATTCTGAAGTCCACCAAGTCTTGGGTGAAATCACCATTGGGCCACCAGAGAAACCTCAGCAGGTCAGCATCTTTCCTTGGTACCCTTACTTGGTGAAACATAGACTCTATGTCTGCCATTATCACCACCGGTTCCTTCCTGAATCTGGCCAGGACGCCAATCAGTGAGCTAGTGAGATCTGGCCCTTGTAGCAGTTGAGCATTGAGAGATATTGACTGGAAAGTGGCTGCACAGTCAAAAACCACACGGATTTTTTCTTTCTGAGGGTGGTAAACACCATGGTGTGGAATATACCATAGCCTCCCATCACTACGTGCCAGCTCAGCTGAAGGTACTTGCTCTGCATATCCCTTGGCGACCATGTCATTCATAAAATCTGTGTACTGCTGTTGAAATGATGAGTCTCTTTTGAACCTCCTTTTTAGGTTTAGGGCCCGTTGCTCTGCAACCTTCTTGTTGTTCGGCATGTTCACACAACTTTTCCTCAGAGGCAATGCAACTTCGTAATGGCCATCTATAAGTCTGGCAGAATCCTGGACCAACTCCATGAACCTTTGATCTTCTCTTGACTGGCCAGGTTGTTCATCATAGCCGCATTCTGGGAAGTCCGTTCTGAACTGCTGCTTCCAAAGCTCCTCTAAGTTCAGAACTGAGATTCTGTTAACGGTCACAACATCAGTTCCATCACCACTGTCTCCTCCCAGTGGTCCATTAACAGTCCAACCAAGAATAGTCTTAATGGCATAGGGTCCATCATCCACACTACGAATGACTTGCAGTGGTTCCAGTGCCTTTGGTACATTTGTTCCGATCAACAGCTCGACTTCGGACTCAATCTCAGGTAAGTGAACATCTCCCAAGTGAGGCCACCTCTGAAGATCTCTTTGACATGGAATGTTTCCCTTATGCACTGGCATACACTCCTGGGTATAGGTGTTGGGCAAATCACAGTATGTCTCCCCGTCTAAGCCAGACACCTCCAGTCCTGTGATCACGTAGCTGTTAACAACCTTCTCTTGACCCATTGTCCTTAAAAGAATTCGTGTCCTTTTCCCTGAGAGGTTGAGCTTGTTCATGAGGTTCACTGTACAGAAAACAGCCGTGCTACCCTGATCCAAGAAGGCATAAGTCATCACTGTATGGTTACCTTTTTTGGATTTAATCTGCACTGGCACTATAGGAAGCTTACAATCATGACCACCAGCCCCAGTAAGCCCACTGGATACCAGAGCACAGCCCAATGCAGCGCCTGGTTCTTCCTCTGTCACTGAATCCCTTTCTTTTGAGTGGATGTGAAGCATTGTGGGGTGTTTCAAACTGCACACGTTGCATGAGAGACGCTTTCGACAGTCCTTGCTGATGTGTCCTATACACAAACAGCCAAAGCACACTCCCTTTTCCCTTAAAAAGGTGATCTTTTCAGTGTGAGGCCTTTTCTCCAACAGAGGACAAAACTCCAAAGTGTGTCCACCCTCACAAAACAGACAGACTTTCTTGACTGATGAGATCATGTCTGGTCTCCTTCCTTCTGTTCCAGTGTTATTGTCCTCTAAAGTATTCATGGTTGTGGCAAAACTACTTCCTTTTGGCCTCGGTCTAGGGTTTAAGCTGGTTCGATTCATGCCTCTATTTAATGCTGGTGATGCATCTTGAATGTCCCCAAATACTGGATCTGTTAGAATCCTTGCTTGCCTTTCAATGAAATGAACAATATCATTGAATGTAGCCCTTTGGTTACGCCTCTCTTGTATTTCACAAGCAGTCGTCCTCCATCGATCCCTTAGCTTGTAAGGCAGCTTCTTTATTACGGTCAACATATTAGCAGGCATATCCATTTCAAACATGTACTGCACTTCGTTCATTGCATTAGAACATCCTCTGAGAAATAAGCTGTAGTCTTGGAGCGCCTTAACGTCCTCTGATTTAATTGGGACCCATGACAATGCCTTATCCATATAAGCAGCTGCAACCCTTTGTTCATCTCCAAAATGTTCCTGAAGTAGCATTTTAGCCTGAGCATAGCCCATATGTGGGTCCATATGTTGGCAGCTTCTTACAAGATCTCTCGGGCGACCTCTGGTGAATTGCTCAAGGAAGTACAGGTGATCACTATAACTGTCGGACTTGCTTTCAACACAATTTTCGAAGGCTCTCATAAATGTATGAAACTGCAATGGATCACCATCAAAGACCTGAATATCTCTTTTGGGCAATGATGAACATTGCTGCTGTTTTATCAGTAATGTTGTTATTTCATTCTGCCTTCTCATTATATCAAGAACATTGTTTTGCTCTTCATTGCTCACTGAACCTTCAGGGTTGAGAATGGTTCCACGTTGCATCTGATTGTTCTGAGCACTGGATGGCTTGGGTTTAGGCAGGTGGTGCTTTAAAGCAGGAGGCTGAAAGTGAGCAGCATGGGTCAGCCTATCTGATTTAGGCCTTGTCACCTGTTCGCTGACCATGAATTTTGGGTGCTGTGTTTTCAGGCTCTGAGGAATGAAAGGAGCGGCGTCCATATTGAGCTTTGTTTTTTCTTGTTCTTTTTTTAGGTAAGAATTCATTGCATTGGACCGGTCTGTTACAGTGGTTTTAGAACCAGATGAGCTTGCAGCCCTTAAAACAGTCACTTTAGCCAAGTGTGCAGCAATTTCTTCTTCCAACTTGAGCTTTTCTTTGCGTTTCTGTATTTGCTGCTCTTCCTCCTCCAGTGCATGCTTATCCTGTAGAAGTTTTTGCCGTGCCATTAATGCAGCTAGATCCGCTTCTGCCTTTATGCGAGCTGAGGAGGTGCCTGATATAGAGGACCTTTTGCCACTTCCAGAACTTTTTCCACTTGCAGCACTTTGTGCAGATCGTCTGCTTTGCACATTTGAAATGCTATCATTTGGTTTCACATCATCCATCCAGCCTGTATCCAGTGTTGCTGCCTGTGAGGCATCATCCATTTGAAAGTGACACACATCCTCTGTTGCTGCAACCAAGTCATCTTCAACAGGATCGGGAACATGTTCCTTTTCATCCAACCACTGAATCACATCATTCTTGAATTTACTGCTGTAATTTTCAATACTTGAGAACCAATCATTCTGTTTATCCTTTTCATCCTCAGGTAACAGTGGAATTATTGTTTGATGTAGGTTCACAGCAGTGTCAAGGAGCTGAGTGAGAGTTTGCAACTGGAATCTCAACTCTTGTGCATTTTTATTTTGTTTCATAAGCTCTTTCATTGCAGGTATTAAGTCTTTTATTTTATTTACGTGTGTTTTACGTTCCTTTTGCAGACTTTCAATTTTATTTGCCAAGGCCTTTGCAGTAAGTTTGACATTTCGTTTAGCATTCATTGCTTCAGAGTCATTATTTCCGATTCTTTCATTTATTCCACTCATAGTGTCTTTTTGAAGCTCAGCAACTCCGTGATTTGCGCAGTGAATCAACAATACACCCAGTAAAGTTTTCGGGTTTTTTCCGTTTTTTTTTTTTCTCCACAGATCGTTTGGGTATATATTTTTTGTTGACAAGATGTAGTGACTCCAAAACAAAAAAAAGGAAATCACTGAGAGGCTAAGTGAGGGAGCATGGTACTGCTGACGCGCTGCATAAACGACAAGCCATTTCCGTGTTGTTAAACCGTGTCCGCATTTATTCTCCTCCAACGCTGAACAAACAGCAAAAAGCAAAGCAAGGCAAGGCAAGATGTTCACTCTTTCTGTCCGTATATTCAAACGGTAATCAAGCGGTATTCATGCGGTCAACAAAAAATACACTCTCCCTACTCACCCCCTCTCATGCAGCCGCCGCGGTGAACAGGTGAATATATGCCCATTCATTCAGATTACTACGCCTTGACCACACCCCCCTGTGACATGAGTGACAGGTGTCAAACTAACAGCTGATGCCAACATAAACATAAATATTTAACATATGGCACCTACAAACGATGAAACGTTATCAAAATCGTGAGTTTTCGTGAAATGGCGTGGCCGCGGCGCAGCGTCAAACTTCAACGCTAAACAGGAAGTGATACTAGTAGCTGATCGGTCGATATTTGATAGTTACTACTTTCTCAAATAACTTTTGACTGGTTTGACATAAAGAATCATGGTGGTGTCATCGGACTCGGTTTTGAGTCCTTGACCTTTATTGGTGAAAATTGCACACGCGAGGGCCCGTTCATCCGTTCATCGCTGCTGCAGCTTTAATTTCGACTTTCTATCTCGTGGCCGCCGTCGCAGGAACGTGCTACACATTTTTCCGCTGCAGCATGTTCAGTAGCAGTAGAAGTAACTGTAACTGTAACTGTAACTCTAACTGTAACCCTAACTGTAAAAGTAACTATGTGACCTATGTAACTGTGACCGTAACTATAACCTTAACTGTAACTGTATCTGTAACTGTAACCCTAACATTAACTCTAACAGTAACTGTAACCATAACGATAATGGTTACGGTAACTGTAACTAAATGCAACTGTAACTGCAACTGTAACTGTAACGGTAACTGTAACTAGGGGTGTAACGATACACTAATCTCACGATACGATACACGATATTGAGGTCACGATAACGATACAATATTATAGCAGTATTTTTTTAACAACCTTGAATGAGGAACATATGACTGGAAAAAATGGTCTTTTATTTGAAAGACACAAAATACAAAACAATGCTGTGCGTTTGCCCTATTGTTACAGTTTGTAATGCTTTATAACTGTTTAAGTTTTAAAGGTATTGTGACATCATTTTTAACATGCTTTTAATACTATTAAAAGTCTTGGCCAACATCCCTCAAATGTGTCTAAAAGGGTGTAACAAGAAAAACTTCACTCCAGTACTCCATGCCTGGCTTTTTATGACGGTGTTTTTTTGCGCCGTGAAAAACGCTTCCTTTTCCCCCTTTCGTGTCAATCATTGGCCCGCTCCTCCTCCCAACCTCCTCCAACCAACTGCTACACACTTCTGCCGTCTCCACACACACGCGCGCACACCGAACCACAAACACCCACACACACAGCCCAGACAGGGCGACTACAGCCCGGGGAAGAAGTCCGTGACTCGACTGGAAGTCGAGTCCTCTGGTCCCGGACTTCTAACAGCGGCGTCGGAGAGTTAAGCCGGGAGCGACAGGCGAAGCATGCACGGAAAAGCAGCAGGGCGAAGCAGACAGTCCACAGCAAACAATCATAAAAATAAATGCATGCAAGCAGCACTGTCCCCTTATCTTAAGTCCAGTCAGTGGCCGCGGGTCTTCTTAGCAGTTTTCCTCCGGTGATGAGAACAGAGGGGGCTCTAAACAGCTCCGTGTTAAGCCTGATTTATGGTTCCACGTTAAATCGACGCAGAGCCTACGCCGTAGGGTTCAGCGTACGGTGCGCGTCGCAGCGTAACCCTACGCCGTAGGCTCTGCATCGGTGTAACGCGGAACCATAAATCAGCCTTTATGGTGCGCTGGAGAGGAGAGGAGGCAGGGAGCTGGGTGGAGGGGGCGGTGATTTAGCGGGCCGTTACGTAACGACCCGCCACCAAACCAGATGCGCCGTTTTTGCATAATTATGCGAAAAATCCCAGAAAGCACACAATACACTGAATGTTAAAAGTTCATTGTTTTTTGGGTGTAATTGATGTCAAGACACCCAACAAAACACAAAAAATCAAGAAAAATGTGTTTTTCATGTCACAATACCTTTAAAGAGAAAGCCAGGCCAACCATTTTCCACAAAATATTTAGCCACAAACTGAATAGTTTCTCTCATGTATGACTTGACTTTTTTCTTTTCCAGAAATTTAACAAGTAAAATTAAATAAATACATAAAAGTACATAAATACATACAATTTTACATCATAAAAAAGATTGATTCTCACCTTATAAGTGTAAGAGGAGATTTATTTTTGTTAAGAAGGTTATTTTGGTAATTCAGGGTTCATTATTTTATAAATATATTCTTTATATTGTGATGTAAATCAGGGACTATAATGACACTAGTCAGTTTATCTGTAGTGATTAGTCTGTTTTAGATTGGGCGGAGTGATACGCCACAGTACGGCACTAGGTGCTGTGTTGATGTTCTAAAATCCTACACTGTTGAGGGACATTAAAGTACACTGGAACTCAGCAGAAGTTTCCCCGTGTTTATCCTACTCACCACCCCAAAAAGGTTTAATTTAATAAGGTAAGGCTTAACTCTACACCAGCCTTACATCAGTAAAAGTTCAGAGCTCAAAACGGGACTAGTTTCTTCTGAGCGGAGGAAGATTTTGGTCCGCGGGTCGAGGCGCGGTCGTTACTAGTCAACACAATAGATTAATATTAATAACCCAATATCAGATACACTTTGTCACCTCCACGACACGTATTGTGACGTTTTTGTATCGCAAATTTTGTGGCACGATATATTGTTACACCCCAAACTGTAACTAACTGAAACCGTAACTGTAACCACAACTGTAACTGTAACTGTAACCATAACCATAACGGTTACAGTAACTGTAATTAACTGCAACTGCAACTAGCTGTAACTGTAACTGTAACTGTAACTGTAACTGTAACTGTAACTGTAACCGTATCCGTAACCTGCTACTATTAAATTACACTGATCATGTTTCAAACTGGTCTGGGGCCCGTCTGCTAAAATCCTGCTGAGTCGTGTTAAACTATTCTTTAAACGTATTTATTGTGGCGGTTTTTGCTTGTTGTTTTAGGTTCATTAGTTATTTACAGATATTTTATTTACAGATATTTTATTTATGGTTATTTTATTTACAGATATTTTATTTACAGTTATTTTATTTACAGTTATTTTTCAACTTTCTATCTCATAATTCTGACTTACCGTGGGTGTATTTTTATTTCTAAGACTGTATTGTTATTTTTAAGACTATATTTTTATTTTTAAGACTATATTGTTATTTCTAAGACTGTATTGTTATTTTTAAGACTATATTTTTATTTTTAAGACTATATTTTTATTTCTAAGACTGTATTGTTATTTTTAAGACTATATTTTTATTTCTAAGACTGTATTTTTATTTTTAAGACTATATTTTTATTTCTAAGACTGTATTGTTATTTTTAAGACTATATTTTTATTTTTAAGACTATATTTTTATTTCTAAGACTGTATTGTTATTTTTAAGACTATATTTTTATTTCTAAGACTGTATTGTTATTTTTAAGACTATATTTTTATTTCTAAGACTGTATTGTTATTTTTAAGACTATATTGTTATTTCTAAGACTGTATTGTTATTTCTAAGACTGTATTGTTATTTTTAAGACTATTTTTTTATTTCTAAGACTGTATTGTTATTTTTAAGACTATATTTTTATTTCTAAGACTGTATTGTTATTTTTAAGACTATATTGTTATTTCTAAGACTGTATTGTTATTTTTAAGACTATATTGTTATTTCTAAGACTATATTGTTATTTTTAAGACTATATTTTTATTTCTAAGACTGTATTGTTATTTTTAAGACTATATTTTTATTTCTAAGACTGTATTGTTATTTTTAAGACTATATTTTTATTTCTAAGACTGTATTGTTATTTTTAAGACTATATTTTTATTTCTAAGACTGTATTGTTATTTCTAAGACTGTATTTTTATTTCTAAGACTGTATTGTTATCTCCGCAGCCCGCCGGGCCGCCATGCTGAAGCCGGGCGGCGGCGACTCCAGCGGCTCGGCCTTCCTGAAGGTGGACCCGTCGTACCTGCAGCACTGGCAGCAGCTGTTCCCCCCCCAGCACCACCAGGGCCCGGGGCTGAAGGGGCCCCTGGGGGGACCCCTGGGGGGGCCCCTGGTGGCCCCGCTGGGCCCCCCCCTCCCCGGGGACACGGCCCTGAACCTGCGGCCGTCCCGGCTGCTGCACGGACACCTGCAGCCGCAGCTGCAGCTGCAGCCGCCCACGCCCTCGTCCTCCTCGTCCTCCGCCACGTCCTCGTCCTCCGTCTCCACCTCCGGCGGCCCCTTCGGGCCCCCGGGCCCCGGACCCGGACCAGGTACCAAATATGAGACAGAACCGCAAATTTATGAGATAGAAATCGAATTTATGAGATAAAAAGTCCAATTTATGAATTTATGAAGTCGAATTTATGAGATGGAAAGTTATAATTATGACATAAAAATTCGAAGTAATTATAATAATAAATAATAACAACAATAATAATTAAAAATAATAATAATAATAATAATCATGATAACAACTATAATAATAATATAAATAAATAAATAAATAAATAACAAATTAATAAATTACAATAAAATAATAAGTAATAATAATAATTATAATAATAATAATACATCAATAAATAATATATAAATAGATAAAAAGTCGAAATTTTGACTTTCTATCTCATAATTTCGATAATTCAGACTTCCCGTGGAGATATTTGTATTTTTAAGGCTCAGATCTTGTTTTTTTCCAGGTTCAGGTCCGGTCGTTCCTCCGGAGATCCTGCAGAAGGAGCCGGGCTGCGGAGGAGTGATGGTGGTTTCCTCCAGCGAGGTGAAGACGGGAGGAAGAGAGGGAGGGAGAGAGGGAGGAGAAAGAGGAGAGGAAGGAGGGAACAAAGGAGTGATAAAGGTGAAACTCACCTCGGAGGAACTGGACTATTACCTGTACGGACAGCAGAGGATGGAGATCATCCCTCTGAGCAGCAGCAGGGAGGGAGAGATCAGCAGCCGTGAGTACAAGTACACACTAGTACACGCTAGTACACGCTAATACACACTAGTACACACTAGTACACACTAGTACACACTAATACACACTAGTACACACTAATACACACTAATACACACTAGTACACACTGGTACACACTAGTACACACACTAATATACACTAGTACACACTAATACACACTAGTACACACTAGTACACACTAGTACACACTAGTACACGCTAGTACACGCTAGTACACACTAGTACACACTAGTACACACATTAATACACACATATACACACTCATCTACACACATAAACACACACGAGCAGCAGAGGATGGAGATCATCCCTCTGAGCAGCAGCAGGGAGGGAGAGATCAGCAGCCGTGAGTACAAGTACACGCTAGTACACGCTAGTACACGCTAGTACACACTAGTACACACACTAATATACACTAGTACACACTAATGAACACTTATACACACTAGTACACACTAGTACACACTAATACACACTAGTACACACTAGTACACACTAGTACACACACTAATACACACTAATAAACACTAATACACACTAGTACACACTAGTACACACAGTAATACACACTAGTACACACACTAGTACACACTAGTACACACTAGTACACACACTAATACACACTAATAAACACTAATACACACTAGTACACACTAGTACACACAGTAATACACACTAGTACACACTAATACACACTGGTACACACTAGTACACACTAGTACACACACTAATACACACTGGTACACACTAGTACACGCTAGTACACACTAGTACACGCTAGTACACACTCATATACACACACTAATACACACATATACACACATAAACACACATATACACACATGAGCAGCAGAGGATGGAGATCATCCCTCTGAGCAGCAGCAGGGAGGGAGAGATCAGCAGCCGTGAGTACAAGTACACACTAGTACACGCTAGTACACACTAGTACACACTAGTACACACTAGTACACACTAGTACACACTAGTACACACTAGTACACACTAGTACACACTAATACACACTAGTACACACTAGTACACACTAGTACACACTAGTACACACTAATACACACTAGTACACACTGGTACACACTAGTACACACATTAATATACACTAGTACACACTAATACACACTAGTACACACTAATACACACTAGTACACACAGTAGTACACACTAGTACACACTAGTACACACTAGTACACACAAGTACACACTAGTACACACTAATACACACTAGTACACACTAGTACACACTAATACACACTAATATTCACTAGTACACACTAGTACACACTAGTACACACCAATACACACTAGTACACACTAGTGCACACTAGTACACACTAGTACACACATATACACACATATATACACATGAGCAGCAGCAGGGAGGGAGAGTTAAGCAGCCGTGAGTACAAGTACACACTAGTACGCGCTAGTACACACTAGTACACACTAGTACACACTAGTACACACTAGTACACACTAATACACACTAGTACACACTGGTACACACTAGTACACACACTAATATACACTAGTACACACTAATACACACTAGTACACACTAATACACACTAGTACACACAGTAGTACACACTAGTACACACTAGTACACACTAGTACACACAAGTACACACTAGTACACACTAATACACACTAGTACACACTAGTACACACTAATACACACTAATATTCACTAGTACACACTAGTACACACTAGTACACACCAATACACACTAGTACACACTAGTGCACACTAGTACACACTAGTACACACATATACACACATATATACACATGAGCAGCAGCAGGGAGGGAGAGTTAAGCAGCCGTGAGTACAAGTACACACTAGTACGCGCTAGTACACACTAGTACACACTAGTACACACTAGTACACACTAGTACACACTAATACACACTAGTACACACTGGTACACACTAGTACACACACTAATATACACTAGTACACACTAATACACACTAGTACACACTAATACACACTAGTACACACAGTAGTACACACTAGTACACACTAGTACACACTAGTACACACAAGTACACACTAGTACACACTAATACACACTAGTACACACTAGTACACACTAATACACACTAATATTCACTAGTACACACTAGTACACACTAGTACACACCAATACACACTAGTACACACTAGTGCACACTAGTACACACTAGTACACACATATACACACATATATACACATGAGCAGCAGCAGGGAGGGAGAGATCAGCAGCCGTGAGTACTAGTACACACTAATACACACTAGTACACACACTAATATACACTAGTACACACTAGTACACACTAGTACACACTAGTACACACTAATACACACTAGTACACACTGGTACACACACTAATATACACTAGTACACACACTAATACACACTAGTACACACTAGTACACACTAATACACACTAGTACACACTAGTACACACTAGTACACGCTAGTACAGACTAGTATACACACTAATATACACTAGTACACACACTAATACACACTGGTACACACTAGTACACACTAGTACACACTAGTACACACAAGTACACACTAGTACACACACTAATATACACTAGTACACACACTAATACACACTGGTACACACTAGTACACACTAGTACACACTAGTACACACTAGTGCACACTAATACACAATAATACACACTGGTACACACTAGTACACACTAATACACACTAGTACACACTAGTACACACTAGTACACACTAGTACACACCAATACACACTAGTACACACTAGTACACACTGGTACACACTAGTACACACTGGTACACACTAGTACACACTAATACACACTAGTACACACACTAATATACACTAGTACACACACTAATACACACTGGTACACACTAGTACACACTAATACACACTGGTACACACTAATACACACTAATACACACTAGTACACACTAGTACACACTAATACACACTATTACACACTAGTACACACTAGTACACACTAGTGCACACTAGTACACACTAGTACACACTAATACACACTACTACACACTAGTACACACTAGTACACACTGGTACACACTAGTACACACTAGTACACACTGGTACACACTAGTACACACTAGTACACACTAATACACACAAATACACACTAGTATACACTAATACACACTAGTACACACTAGTACACACTAATACACACTAGTAAACACTAGTACACACTAGTACACACTAGTACACACTAGTACACACACTAATACACACTAGTACACACTAGTACACACTAGTACACGCTAGTATACACTAGTACACACTAGTACACACTAATACACACTAGTACACACTAGTACACACTAATACACACTAGTACACACTAATACACACTAGTACACACTAATACACACTAGTACACACTAGTACACACACTAATACACACTAGTACACACTAGTACACACTAATACACACTAGTACACACTAATACACACTAGTACACACTAATACACACTAGTACACACTAATACACACTAGTACACACACTAGTACACACTAGTACACACTAATACACACTAGTACACACTAGTACACACTAATACACACTAGTACACACTAGTACACACTAATACACACTAGTACACACTGGTACACACATGTAAACACTAGTACACACTAATACACACTAGTACACACTAATACACACTAGTACACACTGGTACACACATGTAAACACTAGTACACACTAATACACACTAGTACACACTAGTACACACTAATACACACTAGTACACACTAGCACACACAATAATACACACTAGTACACACTAGTACACACTAATACACACTAGTACACTCTAATACACACTAATACACACTAGTACACACTAGTACACACACTAATACACACTAGTACACTCTAATACACACTAATACACACTAGTACACACTAGTACACACTAGTTCACACACTAATACACACTAGTACACGCTAGTACACACTAATACACACTTGTACACACTAGTACACACAAGTACACACTGGTACACGCTAGTACACACTAATACACACTAGTACACACTAGTACACACTAGTACACGCTAGTACACACTAATACACACTAGCACACACTAGTACACACAAGTACACACTGGTACACACTAGTACACACTGGTACACACTAGTACACACTAGTACACACAAGTACACACTAGTACACACTAGTACACACTAGTACACACTAATACACACTAGTACACACTAGTACACACTAGTACACGCTAGTACACACTAATACACACTAGCACACACTAGTACACACAAGTACACACTGGTACACACTAGTACACACTGGTACACACTAGTACACACTAGTACACACAAGTACACACTAGTACACACTAGTACACACTAATACACACTAATACACACTAGTACACACTAGTACACACAAGTACACACTGGTACACACTAGTACACACTGGTACACACTAGTACACACTAGTACACACAAGTACACACTAGTACACACTAGTACACACTAGTACACATTAATACACACTAGTACACACTAATACACACTAGTACACACTAATACACACTAGTACACACTAATACACACTAGTACACACTAGTACACACTAGTACACACTCATATACACTAGTACACACTCATATACACACATTAGTACACACTAGTACACACTAGTACACACTAGTACACACACATGAGCAGCCGTGAGTACAAGTACGCAGGATCTCTGGCTGCTTCTTCCCACGCCGTCGGGGGGGTGGCAGGCGGTGGGTTGCCTCCCTCCTACTTCTCCCCTCTGTGGGGTTGCCGGTGGCCTGGGTTCCAGGTTCCCCTCTGTGGGGTTGCTGGTGGTCTGGGTTCCAGGTTCTCCTCTGTGGGGTTGCTGGTGGTCTGGGTTCCGGGTTCTTCCGTGTCGGCCTCTGGTCTCGCGGGTGGCGGGGTTGGTCCCCCCCTACCCCACTATAGATACACTTCAGGTGGAGCTTTGTTTGGTTTATTACACACACATACACACACACACACACACACACACACACACACACACACACACACACACACACACTCCGGTTTAAATCTCTCAAAGTTTCCAGAACCTTCTCAGAACCAGAAACTTCACATTTATAAACGATCAGCAATTGATTCTTACTGATTATTGATTATTACTAATTATTGATTATTACTGATTATTGATCATTACTGATTATTGATCATTAATGATTATTGATTCTTACTGATTATTGATTATTGATTATTACTGATTATTGATCATTAATGATTATTGATTATTGATTATTACTGATTATTGATCATTACTGATTATTGATCATTAATGATTATTGATTATTACTGATTATTACTGATTATTGATCATTAC
>NC_084595.1:27500-40000 GCF_033807715.1 Cololabis saira | reverse complement strand
CCATCATAATCCTACACTATACGATCATAATCCTCACACTATACGATCATAATCCTCACACTATACCATCATAATCCTCACGTCTGCTCACACTATACGATCATAATCCTCACGTCTGCTCACACTATACGATCATAATCCTCACGTCTGCTCACACTATACGATCATAATCCTCACGTCTGCTCACACTATACGATCATAATCCTCCGTCTGCTCACACTATACGATCATAATCCTCACACTATACGATCATAATCCTCCCGTCTGCTCACACTATACCATCATAATCCTCCCGTCTGCTCACACTATACGATCATAATCCTCCCGTCTGCTCACACTATACGATCATAATCCTCCGTCTGCTCACACTATACGATCATAATCCTCACACTGTACGATCATAATCCTCACACTATACGATCATAATCCTCCGTCTGCTCACACTATACGATCATAATCCTCACACTATACCATCATAATCCTCACACTATACGATCATAATCCTCACACTATACCATCATAATCCTCACACTATACGATCATAATCCTCACACTATACCATCATAATCCTCACACTATACCATCATAATCCTCACACTATACCATCATAATCCTCACACTATACCATCATAATCCTCCGTCTGCTCACACTATACCATCATAATCCTCACACTATACGATCATAATCCTCACACTATACCATCATAATCCTCACGTCGGACCTCTGTGCACTAGGGGTGGGTATTGGGAAGAACCTCACGATACGATACGCATCACGATACTTGAGCCACGATACGATACAAATTGCGATATCCCGATTATGCGATATATCGCGATATTCTACATAGTTCACCGAAAAATTTTAAAATGGATTACACATCTTAAAATCCAAGTTGTACATATGTACATCAGATGATAGTGATAATTCATTGGACAGACTGAGTCAAAACAATGTAATTCAAACTTTCCATTTTAATTATGCAACATATTTGCATGAAAAAACACACAATGAAAAGTGCAGTGTGTGCATTATTCTTAAATACAAAATACTCAAAATAAAATACAGTGTCTCACCCACACTGAAATCACAAAATGTGATTTCAGTGCAGCTAGGGGTGGGCAAAAATATTGATACGGCAATATATCGCGATACATACATTGAATATCGATATCGTATCGGGACACTATGTATCGCGATATATTGCTGTATCAATATTTTTGCCCACCCCTACTCTGTACTGGAACTCAAGGCCGGTTTTGGGGCAGGGGTGGGCTGTGTCCACCCAAACGTGCGTCCTGCCCACCCAAAGGTTATGGGGATCCTTTATTTTTTTATAATTTTATTTTTTTATATATATATTAAAAAAATCCCAAAATATCTGTACCGTTTCTGATTGGGTGGGCACTGCGAATCATTTTTAGACACAACAAAGAACGCATACCGCAAAAGTTGTGTCTCGGCGGAGGAACCCGGCGTCCCAGCAAAATGAGAAGAGAAAAAAGAGTTGTTCCGAACAGCAGACAGCGCACACACTAAAGGCTGATTTATGGTTCCGCGTTAAACCAACGCAGACCTACGGCGTACGCGGCGACGCGCACCGTACGTGGAAATGCAGTCTTTTTTTTGCTATTAAAACATGATTTGTAATGTGAATTTGCAACACTTAAACTACAAATAATAGTTTTTTGACGTGACATCAGAGATTGCACATGCTCTCTGTGAAAGGATGAGTCCAATCGGGTCGTAGCTGCTTCAACTGTGATTCCTTCACGAGGAGCGACCAGGATTTCAAAAACGCTTGATTTTCTTGCGACCTCACGATTTGTGATTGGGAGCTTGTCGTGAGGTGTTAATCTCTGGTCGTGAGGTGTTAATCTCTCGTCGTGAGGTGTTAATCTCTAGTCGTGAGGTGTTAATCTCTAGTCGTGAGGTGTTAATCTCTGGTCGTGAGGTGTTAATCTCTGGTCGTGAGGTGTTAATCTCTCGTCGTGAGGTGTTAATCTCTCGTCGTGAGGTGTTAATCTCTCGTCGTGAGGTGTTAATCTCTCATCGTGAGGTGTTAATCTCTCGTCGTGAGGTGTTACTCTCTCATCGTGAGGTGTTAATCTCTCATCGTGAGGTGTTAATCTCTCGTCGTGAGGCGTTACTCTCTCGTCGTGAGGTGTTACTCTCTCGTCGTGAGGTGTTAATCTCATCGTGAGGTGTTAATCTCTAGTCGTGAGGTGTTAATCTCTCGTTGTGAGGTGTTAATCTCTAGTCGTGAGGTGTTAATCTCTCATCGTGAGGTGTTAATCTCTCATCGTGAGGTGTTAATCTCTCGTCGTGAGGCGTTAATCTCTAGTGGTGAGGTGTTAATCTCTAGTGGTGAGGTGTTAATCTCTCATCGTGAGGTGTTAATCTCTCATCGTGAGGTGTTAATCTCTCATCGTGAGGTGTTAATCTCTCGTCGTGAGGCGTTAATCTCTAGTGGTGAGGTGTTAATCTCTCGTCGTGAGGTGTTAATCTCTCATCGTGAGGTGTTAATCTCCCGTTGTGAGGTGTTAATCTCTCGTCGTGAGGTGTTACTCTCTCATCGTGAGGTGTTAATCTCATCGTGAGGTGTTACTCTCTGGTCGTGAGGTGTTAATCTCTGGTCGTGAGGTGTTAATCTCTGGTCGTGAGGTGTTAATCTCTGGTCGTGAGGTGTTAATCTCATCGTGAGGTGTTACTCTCTGGTCGTGAGGTGTTAATCTCTGGTCGTGAGGTGTTAATCTCTGGTCGTGAGGTGTTAATCTCTGGTCGTGAGGTGTTAATCTCTCATCGTGAGGTGTTAATCTCTCATGGTGAGGTGTTAATCTCTCGTCGTGAGGTGTTAATCTCTCATCGTGAGGTGTTAATCTCTCGTCGTGAGGTGTTAATCTCATCGTGAGGTGTTAATCTCTGGTCGTGAGGTGTTAATCTCTCATCGTGAGGTGTTAATCTCTCGTCGTGAGGTGTTAATCTCTGGTCGTGAGGTGTTAATCTCTCATCGTGAGGTGTTAATCTCTAATCGTGAGGTGTTAATCTCTGGTCGTGAGGTGTTAATCTCTGGTCGTGAGGTGTTAATCTCTCATCGTGAGGTGTTAATCTCTAATCGTGAGGTGTTAATCTCTAATCGTGAGGTGTTAATCTCTCGTCGTGAGGTGTTACTCTCTCGTCGTGAGGTGTTAATCTCTCATGGTGAGGTGTTAATCTCTAGTCGTGAGGTGTTAATCTCTCGTTGTGAGGTGTTAATCTCTCATGGTGAGGTGTTAATCTCTCATGGTGAGGTGTTAATCTCTCATCGTGAGGTGATAATCTCTCATCGTGAGGTGTTAATCTCTCATCGTGAGGTGTTAATCTCTCGTCGTGAGGTGTTAATCTCTCATCGTGAGGTGTTAATCTCTCGTCGTGAGGTGTTAATCTCTCGTCGTGAGGTGTTAATCTCTCGTCGTGAGGTGTTAATCTCTCATCGTGAGGTGTTAATCTCTCGTCGTGAGGTGTTAATCTCTCATCGTGAGGTGTTAATCTCTCGTCGTGAGGTGTTAATCTCTCATCGTGAGGTGTTAATCTCTGGTCGTGAGGTGTTAATCTCTGGTCGTGAGGTGTTAATCTCTCATCATCGTGAGGTGTTAATCTCTCGTTATGAGGTGTTACTCTCTCGTCGTGAGGTGTTAATCTCTCATCGTTAATCTCTCGTCGTGAGGTGTTAATCTCTCGTCGTGAGGTGTTAATCTCTCGTCGTGAGGTGTTAATCTCTCGTCGTTAATCTCTCGTCGTGAGGTGTTAATCTCTCGTCGTGAGGTGTTAATCTCCCGTCGTGAGGTGTTAATCTCTCATCGTTAATCTCTCGTCGTGAGGTGTTAATCTCTCGTCGTGAGGTGTTAATCTCTCGTCGTTAATCTCTCGTCGTGAGGTGTTAATCTCTCGTCGTGAGGTGTTAATCTCCCGTCGTGAGGTGTTAATCTCTCATCGTTAATCTCTCGTCGTGAGGTGTTAATCTCTCGTCGTGAGGTGTTAATCTCTCGTCGTGGGGTGTTAATCTCTCGTCGTTAATCTCTCGTCGTGAGGTGTTAATCTCTCGTCGTGAGGTGTTAATCTCTCGTCGTGGGGTGTTAATCTCTCGTCGTGGGGTGTTAATCTCTCGTCGTTAATCTCTCGTCGTGAGGTGTTAATCTCTCGTCGTGAGGTGTTAATCTCTCGTCGTGAGGTGTTAATCTCTAGTCGTGAGGTGTTAATCTCTCATCGTTAATCTCTCGTCGTGAGGTGTTAATCTCTCGTCGTGAGGTGTTAATCTCTCGTCGTTAATCTCTCGTCGTGAGGTGTTAATCTCTCGTCGTGAGGTGTTAATCTCCCGTCGTGAGGTGTTAATCTCTCATCGTTAATCTCTCGTCGTGAGGTGTTAATCTCTCGTCGTGAGGTGTTAATCTCTCGTCGTGGGGTGTTAATCTCTCGTCGTTAATCTCTCGTCGTGAGGTGTTAATCTCTCGTCGTGAGGTGTTAATCTCTCGTCGTGAGGTGTTAATCTCTCGTCGTGAGGTGTTAATCTCTCGTCGTTAATCTCTCGTTGTGTGGTGTTAATCTCTCGTCGTTAATCTCTCATCGTGAGGTGTTAATCTCTTGTCGTGAGGTGTTAATCTCTCGTCGTGAGGTGTTAATCTCTCGTCGTGAGGTGTTAATCTCTCATCATCGTGAGGTGTTAATCTCTCGTCGTGAGGTGTTAATCTCTCGTCGTGAGGTGTTAATCTCTCGTCGTGAGGTGTTAATCTCTCGTCGTGAGGTGTTAATCTCTCGTCGTGAGGTGTTAATCTCTAGTCGTGAGGTGTTAATCTCTCGTCGTGAGGTGTTAATCTCTCGTCGTGAGGTGTTAATCTCTCGTCGTGAGGTGTTAATCTCTCGTCGTGAGGTGTTGATCTCTCGTCGTGAGGTGTTAATCTCTCGTCGTGAGGTGTTAATCTCTCGTCGTGAGGTGTTAATCTCTCATGGTGAGGTGTTAATCTCTAGTCGTGAGGTGTTAATCTCTCATCGTGAGGTGTTAATCTCTAGTCGTGAGGTGTTAATCTCTCATCGTGAGGTGTTAATCTCTAGTCGTGAGGTGTTAATCTCTGGTCGTGAGGTGTTAATCTCTTGTCGTGAGGTGTTAATCTCTAGTCGTGAGGTGTTAATCTCTTGTCGTGAGGTGTTAATCTCTCGTCGTGAGGTGTTAATCTCTCGTCATGAGATGTTAATCTCTAGTCGTGAGGTGTTAATCTCTTGTCGTGAGGTGTTAATCTCTAGTCGTGAGGTGTTAATCTCTCGTCGTGAGGTGTTAATCTCTAGTCGTGAGGTGTTAATCTCTAGTCGTGAGGTGTTAATCTCTTGTCGTGAGGTGTTAATCTCTCGTCGTGAGGTGTTAATCTCTCGTCGTGAGGTGTTAATCTCTCATCATCGTGAGGTGTTAATCTCTCGTTATGAGGTGTTACTCTCTCGTCGTGAGGTGTTAATCTCTAGTGGTGAGGTGTTAATCTCTCGTCGTGAGGTGTTAATCTCTCGTCGTGAGGTGTTAATCTCCCGTCGTGAGGTGTTAATCTCTCATCGTTAATCTCTCGTCGTGAGGTGTTAATCTCTCGTCGTTAATCTCTCATCGTGAGGTGTTAATCTCTTGTCGTGAGGTGTTAATCTCTCGTCGTGAGGTGTTAATCTCTCGTCGTGAGGTGTTAATCTCTCATCATCGTGAGGTGTTAATCTCTCGTCGTGAGGTGTTAATCTCTCGTCGTGAGG
The DNA here is from genome assembly GCF_033807715.1 of Cololabis saira. Taxonomy (NCBI): domain Eukaryota; kingdom Metazoa; phylum Chordata; class Actinopteri; order Beloniformes; family Belonidae; genus Cololabis; species Cololabis saira. The sequence continues at coordinate 34,242 of NC_084595.1, read as the reverse complement.
TGTTAATCTCTCGTCGTGAGGTGTTACTCTCTCGTCGTGAGGTGTTGATCTCTCGTCGTGAGGTGTTAATCTCTCGTCGTGAGGTGTTGATCTCTCGTCGTGAGGTGTTAATCTCTAGTCGTGAGGTGTTAATCTCTCATCGTGAGGTGTTAATCTCTAGTCGTGAGGTGTTAATCTCTTGTCGTGAGGTGTTAATCTCTAGTCGTGAGGTGTTAATCTCTTGTCGTGAGGTGTTAATCTCTTGTCGTGAGGTGTTAATCTCTAGTCGTGAGGTGTTAATCTCTCATCGTGAGGTGTTAATCTCTAGTCGTGAGGTGTTAATCTCTCGTCGTGAGGTGTTAATCTCTCGTCATGAGATGTTAATCTCTAGTCGTGAGGTGTTAATCTCTTGTCGTGAGGTGTTAATCTCTAGTCGTGAGGTGTTAATCTCTTGTCGTGAGGTGTTAATCTCTTGTCGTGAGGTGTTAATCTCTCGTCGTGAGGTGTTAATCTCTCGTCGTGAGGTGTTAATCTCTAGTCGTGAGGTGTTAATCTCTAGTCGTGAGGTGTTAATCTCTTGTCGTGAGGTGTTAATCTCTCGTCGTGAGGTGTTAATCTCTCGTCGTGAGGTGTTAATCTCTCGTCATGAGGTGTTAATCTCTCGTCGTGAGGTGTTAATCTCTCGTCGTGAGGTGTTAATCTCTCGTCATGAGGTGTTAATCTCTCATCGTGAGGTGTTAATCTCTCATCGTGAGGTGTTAATCTCTCGTCGTGAGGCGTTAATCTCTAGTGGTGAGGTGTTAATCTCTAGTGGTGAGGTGTTAATCTCTCATCGTGAGGTGTTAATCTCTCATCGTGAGGTGTTAATCTCTCATCGTGAGGTGTTAATCTCTCGTCGTGAGGCGTTAATCTCTAGTGGTGAGGTGTTAATCTCTCGTCGTGAGGTGTTAATCTCTCATCGTGAGGTGTTAATCTCCCGTTGTGAGGTGTTAATCTCTCATCGTGAGGTGTTAATCTCATCGTGAGGTGTTACTCTCTGGTCGTGAGGTGTTAATCTCTGGTCGTGAGGTGTTAATCTCTGGTCGTGAGGTGTTAATCTCTGGTCGTGAGGTGTTAATCTCATCGTGAGGTGTTACTCTCTGGTCGTGAGGTGTTAATCTCTGGTCGTGAGGTGTTAATCTCTGGTCGTGAGGTGTTAATCTCTGGTCGTGAGGTGTTAATCTCTGGTCGTGAGGTGTTAATCTCTCATCGTGAGGTGTTAATCTCTCATGGTGAGGTGTTAATCTCTCGTCGTGAGGTGTTAATCTCTCATCGTGAGGTGTTACTCTCTCATCGTGAGGTGTTAATCTCTCGTCATTAATCTCTCATCGTGAGGTGTTAATCTCTCATCGTGAGGTGTTACTCTCTCGTCGTGAGGTGTTAATCTCTCGTCGTGAGGTGTTAATCTCTCATCGTGAGGTGTTAATCTCTCGTCGTGAGGTGTTAATCTCTCGTCGTGAGGTGTTAATCTCTCGTCGTGAGGTGTTAATCTCATCGTGAGGTGTTAATCTCTCCTCTCAGTTTCTCATATTTAAGTCTGTTTTCTCTCTTTTCTTCATGACCCGTTCTTCCTCCCAATCAATTCACATCACATTTATTTCTATTTATTTATGAATCTTTTACTTTCCACATATTTAAGTTCTTCTTTGTGTTTTGCAACATTTCAGTTTGTGATTTTGATGTCACTGATTTTCTGTCTTGTTTTATTGGTCATGTCTTTTTTTGCTGTTTTGCTCCGTCCGTCCATCTCTCCGTCCGTCTCTCTGTCCATCTCTCTGTCCATCTCTCCATCCATCTCTCTGTCCATCTCTCTGTCCATCTCTCCGTCCATCTCTCCGTCCATCTCTCTGTCCATCTCTCCGTCCATCTCTCTGTCCATCTCTGTCCTCCATCTTTCCAAATACCACTTAATACTATTTAATACTGGAAAGTGTGAACAGATTATGAACCAATTCAAAACCCGGGAACATGTTTAAACTTAAACTTCTCTGGGTTTAAACTTGTCTGAGTTTAAACTTCTCTGAGTTTAAACTTCTCTGGTTCCTGATCCGGAGGATTTTTCCCATTTACTGAGCCGTGAACATTCATGAACATTGGTGAACATTTGCTGCATTTCTCCGCTGAATAAACGACTAACAGGATTTAATGGAGCTAATCAATCACGCTGGAACAGAAACCGTCACTCCATCAAATCAGGGACTTTTAATTTTGGGAAAAGACAGAAAAACAACATCCTGTTCCTCGAAAGCCTCGCTGGGAGTTTTTCTAGCCGGATAATAATCTCTTATTATTCCGCTCCAGTCAATTAGCATCCATTACTGTCAGACGGCATTCTGGGTAAATGTTGACGCTCGCTAATTTCCCAGCAATAAGCTCTCGCCACATTTACCCTGGAAATAAAAACACGACAGAGACTTTTCCCTGGTTTGGCTGAAGAGTCGGGTTTTTCCTCCGCTGGAGTTTTTCACTCCATCACAACCGGAGAAGTTTAGGAGTTTATCCAGAGTTACGAGCTTACACTGCAAAAACTGTCTTATTTCTAGTTAAAATGTCTCATTTTTTTTTTTTTTAAACTTAAATTTTTATTATTTTTTCACAAGTAAACAAACAAAACACTACTGCAAACAAGTTACATATTAGAATAGCAATGATAATAAAATTAACAAAAAGAAAAACAAACTGTCTGGAGATGATCCTCTATTCAGTCCACTGTTCCATTCGGCATTTGTTTAGTTGGTGTCACGTCTCATGTAAATATTCCATTTTTCCCAGTTCTTCTCAAATACATCCTCTTTGATCCTTAAAAGATATGTCAATTTTTCCATAACACAAATTTCCTGGTCAATTTCCAACCACGGTTCCTGTTTCGGGGCATTTACATTGAGCCAGTTTCTTGTGACTGCTTTTTTACTTGCTGCGAGTAACACTTTAGTCAAGTACAGATCTTCTCTTGTTACAACCTTTCCAATATTCCCAAGATACATCACTGGGCAAGTATTTGGGATTTCATATCCCAAAATATTTTTTACTACTAAATTTACATTTTGCCAGTATATGTTAATTTTTGTACAGTTCCAGCAGATGTGTGCATGGTCTGCCTCCACATTCCCGCACAGTCTCCAGCAGTTTTGTTGTGTGGCAAGTTGTCTAGATTTTATTTTTGGTATTATAAAATATCGAGTTAGATTTTTCCAGCAGAACTCCCTCCATATTAATGAGTTTGTGGACGTACATTGTGTCTCGCACATGTGGTACCATTCATCCTCTTGTATTTGGATCTTTAGTTCTCCTTCCCATTTTGCTTTTATATAGAGGGTTGACTCCCCTCTGCTCTCCCCCATAGCTTGGTAAAAAGCAGAGATGGGCTGAGACCCCTTCTGTTTGTATGAATCCACAATGACTCCAGTCACCTTGTTTATAGTTGCAACTGGCCTTATTTCTTTTGTGAAATAATCTCTTAAAGCAGCACAACGTAACTTTCAGCTTTTCTGAGTTTGGCGGCATCTTTTGGACAAAAGCGGTAGTGCTTTACCAGAAAGAACACTACGTTTCCCATGAGCACCAGCGCGTACTGCCAGAAAAATCCTGTCCCGTGCATTTGTTTTGATGAGAGAACACGGGACGCTTTTCTGTTTCACCAAGTGAACAGACGGAACGCAAAAAAAAGATGTTAAACTGCTGGAAAGGAACTGGAATTTACCGGGATACCTTAAACAAGGAAGCCAGGGAGCGGTATATGGAGAAAATAAGGATTATTAATTATTATTAATTATAATAATAATTAATCCCTACTGAAGAGCCATGTGTTTCAATAAATTTGTAAACAACAAATAAGAGTTAATATTTTTTCCTCAACAAACTAGTTTTATCTGCAGATTGGGGTTAATTGCACCGCAGAGAGCTGGCCAGCAACTGCGTTTAGCTGGAGAAGTGGGGAATAAATCCCGCGTTTTGATCCGACCCGTCTGTGTGAGTGTTTGTGGTTTAAGGCTGTTTATGGTTCTGCGTTAAATCGACGCAGAGCCTACGGCAAGGGGTACGCGGCGACACGCACCGTACGTTGCGCGTCGCCACGTACCCTACGCCGTAGGTCTGCGTCGATTTAACGCAGAACCATAATTCAGGCTTTACTGTGTGTTTGGTCGTTACAGCCGCGATCCAAAGCAAGCCGACGACTCTTTCACTCTTTTACTCTGTTATATCAGATGCTTGGTCTCCGTGGTTCTGCCTCCGAGCAGGAAACCGTAGAAAAGTTAAACCATTAGGATCTTTTCCCCACGTCTGTTGTGTGGAGCTGCTGCAGCAGCAACGCAGCTTCTGCGGAGCTGCGCTCCACTCCCCGCCCATTTTCGTCTCGACTGCGAATTGGGAAGGAAGGGGAAGTGACGTATGCCGTAAAGCAGTCAAAGTCGTAACGATTTGTAGTTTTTTAGTGTGGCAGGGTTCCTACCATGCTCCTCAAAGTTACATAGTGCCAGTGAAGGTGATACAGACCCCTCAGACCATGACAGAGGTTCATTAAACCTGTTGGAAGTTGATGTACCATCACAATGATGATGAAGAAATATGATATTAAGGTGGAAAAGTTACGTAGTGTCGCTTTAACTGCATGTATCTATATAAGTCTTTGTTTTCGAGGCCGTACCTTGTCTTTAGCTCTTGAAAGCTTAGAAATTCCCCACCCTCCGAAACCGTACACATTGCTGTCATTCCTTTTTGTGTCCATTCTTTGAATACTGGATCGAGTGCCCCTGGTATGAATTTTGGATCGTATGAGAACCACCTAAGAGTGCATATGTTTATCTTGAGTTTGTATTTTCTTATTACAACCCTCCATATTTCTAGTGTGAATGTGACTATTGGGTTCATAGTATGTCTCATTGCACCCACCAGTATCTGGGTCTGATAACCCTGTGTTTCCCTTTCAATTTCCTCCCATTTAGACTCATAGTCAGGTCTACACCAACAGGCCAGAGACCTGAGTTGAGCAGCATAAAAATATTCTTTAAGGTTAGGCAAGGCCATTCCACCTTTACTTTTAGGTAGTTGGAGGGTCGTGAATTTTATTCTCGGCTTTTTCCTATTCCAAATGAATCTAGAGATCATTTTGTCCCAGGCTATACATTTGTTTTGAGGGATATTAATCGGCAGTGCTTGAAATAAATATAACAATTTAGGTAGTATATTCATTTTGACCGTTTGTATTCTAGCACTGAAGTCCAACGGAAGGGTAGACCACCTTTCAATGTCCCTTTGTATGTTTTTTTCAATTTCACTATAATTGTTTTCCAACATGTCGTTAAGTGTTTTAGTCAAACTTACACCAAGGTACTTGATTGTTTTAGCATTCCATTTTAAATGATATGCATCTCTTATTTCTCGGGATGGGGAATAATTCAACGAGAGAATTTGAGTTTTTGATATATTCATATACTGTCCTCCTTTAAGTGTGATGACTAAAAGTAGACAGCAAGCCAAACTCCATTCACAAAAGACATGAGAGTCAGGATATAGCCTTCAGCTCCGGAATTTAATGCAGACTCAAGAAGTATGCAGATGCAAAATTGGAGTGAAACTGTAACATAAGAAAAAAGTAAAATCACTGTTTGCCATACATTGTTCAAATCAGTAAAGAAAAACAAAAGTACACAGGTATTTTCAGCTTTACATTACAGTAAACAAAAGATAATGAATAAATGGTCATCCAAATTAGCTTACAAACTGGCTGGAAGCTACACCGACCGAATAAAATAACATTTCAGAGTCCCAGACTAAAATGGAAATAAAACCCTTTTCTTTCACTAAGTCATGAAAATACTCTTCAATATTCCTGAACAAAATGCATGTGAACTTAAATAACTCACAGACAATGCTTTCAACAGCACCTGGATGGCGACGGAAGAACTTTCCTGATCTGCTTTGCTCAACATGTGCTTTTCTCTGGCTACTTCCTGTTTCTCCTACTTCCCATAGACCGGTGGTTGTCAAAATAAAAGCATGCAACAAATAAAAGGCATTAAAGGGTGCTACCTGCCAATATAAACAACAAAAATGCCTGGAGGGCAGAACAATTCAGTTTATATCCTGAGTAGTATTCATACGTTTCCAGTAGAGACATTAGGTGTGGGAAACATCTATCCGGCTGTTCAAGGAAAATAATGACATCATCGGCAAAAAGGCCAATGATGTGTTCTGTCCCCCGTATACTGACACCCTGCAGTTCCCCACTCTGCCTTATTGCCTGCGCTAAAGGCTCAACATATAAAGCGAAGAGGGTAGGTGACTGACAGCAACCTTGTCTTGTCCCCCTCTCCAACTGAATCGTATTTGACAGGCTTCCGTTTACTCTGATCCTAGCTGTGGGCTCTTGATAAATAATTTTAATATATTGGATTACGTTTTCATTGAAGCCAAATCTCCTTAGAACCTCATACAAAAATAACCAACTAACACTATCGAATGCCTGTTGGGCATCCAAACTAACCATAACTGTACTTGCACCACTTTAAAATGTCTCATTTTTAGTCAAAAAATCTCATTACACTTAAAACAAGACTCATTACCAGAAAAATAACTTGTTATTTGACAATTTTCACCTGTTTCAAGTAGATTTTCACTTGAAATAAGTAGAAAAATCTGCCAGTGGGACAAGATTTATCTTCTTATTACAAGCAAAAAAATCTTGTCCCATTGGCAGATTTTTCTACTTATTTCAAGTGAAAAT